>NW_028321533.1:0-78295 GCF_062004578.1 Staurois parvus | reverse complement strand
TAAGTCCTGTAAGTTTTGGGGTGGAGCCTTCGTGGATTGGACTTGTTTTTCTAGCACATCTCACAGGTGCTCAATTGGATTGAGATCTGGAGAGTTTGGAGGACAAGTCATCACCTCAAACTCGTTGTTGTGTTCCTCGACCCATCCTTCAACCATTTTTGCAGTGTGCTGAAAGAGGCCACTGCCATCAGGCTATACCATTTCCACGAAGGGGTAATCTTGGTCACTAACGATATTTAGGTAGGTGGTACGTTGTAAGTAACATCCACATAAATGACAGGAGCCAAGGTTTCTCTGCAGAACATTGCTTAGAGCATCTCACTTCCTCCACCAGCTTGTCTTCTTCCCAAACTCCATCCACCCCGCCATGCACATGATGCAAAAAGAACACCATTCACCAGACCAGGCCACCTTCCATTGCTCCGTGGTCCAGGACTAATGCTCCTGTGCCCATTATAGGCGCTATTGGCTGTGGACACGGGTCAGCATGGACACCTTGACCAGTCTGCGGCTACACAGCCCCGTACACAACAAACTGCGATGCTCTGTGTGTTCGGACACCTACATGGTCCAGCCTTCCCCCCCCACCTCCATCAATGAGCCATCCCTTCCCACCTCCATCAATGAGCCATCACTCCCACCTTCATCAATGAGCCTTCCCTCCCACCTCCATCAATGAGCCTTCCCTCCCACCTCCATCAATGAGCCATCCCTTCCACCTCCATCAATGAGCCTTCCCTCCCCACCTCCATCAATGAGCCTTCCCTCCCCACCTCCATCAATGAGCCTTCCCTCCGCACCTCCATAAATGAGCCTTCCCTCCCCACCTCCATAAATGAGCCTTCTCTCCCCACCTCCATCATGAGCCTTCCTTTCCCACCTCCATCAATGAGCCTTCCTCTCCCACCTCCATCAGTGAGCCTTCCTCTCCCACCTCCATCAATGAGCCTTCCCTCCTCACCTCCATCAATGAGCCTTCCCTCCCCACCTCCATCAATGAGCCTTCCCTCCCCACCTCCATCAATGAGCCTTCCCTCCCTACCTCCATCAATGAGCCTTCCCTCCCCACCTCCATCAATGAGTCTTCCCACTGCCATCAATGAGCCTTCCCTCCCCACTCCCATCAGTGAGCACCCCCATCAATGAGCCAGCCTTCTCCCCCTCCAACTACATCAATGAGCCCCCCCCCCCTAATTTCTATCAATGAGTCTTCCCTCCCTACCTCCATCATTGAGCCCCTCCATCAATGAGACTTCCCTCCCCTCCTCCCATCAGTGAGCCTTGGCCGTCCATAACCCTGTCACCGGTTGGCCGGTTCTCCTTTATTAGACCACTTTTGGTCGGTCCTGACCACTGCAGACCGGGAACATCCCACAAGAGCTGCAGGTTTGGAGTTGCTCTGACCCAGTCGTCTAGACAGTACAATTTGGTCCTTGTCAAAGTCCCTCAGATCTTTACACTTGTCCATTTTTTTTCTGCTTTCATCAACTTCAGGGACAACATGTTCACTTGCTGCCTAAAATATCCTGCCCACTTTCAGATGCCATTGTAACCAGATAGTCAATGTTATTCCCTTTACCTGTCAGTGGTCATAATGTTATGGCTGATTGGTGTTTGTCCTCAATTATTCTCTTTGAACTGCCTTCTCTACTAATCCTGCCCCCATTTACATAACCAACTACCAACTTTTACTCAGGAATGAGAAGATACGGAGCTGCTCACATGACCTGCAGACTCTGATACTTGGGATAGGTTGTCATATGTATTTATCATATACACAGTATCTCCCAGAAGTGAGTTCCCCCCCTCATATTTGTGTCAACACACCGCCATTCATATCTAAACCGCTGGCAACAAAAGTGACTCCACCCCTAAGTGACAAGGTCCACATTGGAGCCAATCAGCCATTTTCCCTCCCCGGTGTCATGTGACTCGTTAGTGTTACAAGGTCTCAGGTGTGAATGGGGAGCGGGGGGGGGGTTACATTTGGTGTTATCGCTCTCACTCTCTCATACTGGTCACTGGAAGTTCAACATGGCACCTCATGGTAAAGAACTCTCTGAGGATCTGAAAAAAAGAATTGTTGCTCTACATAAAGATGGCCGAGGCTATAAGAAGATTGCTGAGACCCTGAAACTGAGCTGCAGCACGGTGGCCAAGACCATACAGCGGGGTAACAGGACGGGTTCCTCTCAGAACAGGCCTCACCATGGTCCACCAAAGAAGTTGAGTGCACGTGCTCAGCGTCATATCCAGAGGTTGTCTTTGGGAAATAGACGTATGAGTGCTGCCAGCATTGCTGCAGAGGGTGTAGGGGGGGGGGGTCAGCCTGTCAGTGGTGCCAGCATTGCTGCAGAGGGTGAAGGGGTGGGGGGTCAGCCTGTCAGTGGTGCCAGCATTGCTGCAGAGGGTGAAGGGGTGGGGGGTCAGCCTGTCAGTGGGGCCAGCATTGCTGCAGAGGGTGAAGGGGTGGGGGGTCAGCCTGTCAGTGGTGCCAGCATTGCTGCAGAGGGTGAAGGGGTGGGGGGTCAGCCTGTCAGTGGGGCCAGCATTGCTGCAGAGGGTGTAGGGGTGGGGGGGTCAGCCTGTCAGTGCTCAGACCATACGCCGCACACTGCATCACATTGGTCTGCATGGCTGTCGTCCCAGAAGGAAGCCTCTTCTAAAGATGATGACCAAGAAATCCCACAAACAGTTTGCTGAAGACAAGCAGACTAAGGACATGGATTACTGGAACCGTCTCCTGTGGTCTGATGACACCAACATCAACTGATTGGGTTCAGATGGTGTCAGGCGTGTGTGGCGGCAACCAGGTGAGGAGTACAAAGACAAGTGTGTCTTGCCTACAGTCAAGCATGGTAGTGGGAGTGTCATGGTCTGGGGGTGTCATGGTCTGGGGCCCCATGGTGGTGGGGGTGTCATGGTCTGGGGCCCCATGGTGGTGGGAGTGTCATGGTCTGGAGCTGCATGAGTGCTGCCGGCACTGGGGAGCTACAGTTCATTGAGGGAACCATGAATGCCAACATGTACTGTGACATACTGAGCAGAGCATGATCCCCTCCCCCCGGAGACTGGGCCGCAGGGCAGTATTCTAACATAATGACCCCAAACACACCTCCAAGACCACCACTGCCTTGCTATTGAAGCTGAGGGTGAAGGTGATGGACTGGCCAAGCATGTCTCCAGACCTAAACCCTATTGAGCATCTGTGGGGCGTCCTCAAATGGAAGGTGGAGGAGCGCAAGGTCTCTAACATCCACCAGCTCCGTGATGACGTCATGGAGCAGTGAAAGGTGGAGGAGCGCAAGGTCTCTAACATCCACCAGCTCCGTAATGACATCATGGAGGAGTGGAAGAGGACCCCAGGGGCAACCTGTGAAGCTCTGGTGACCTCCATGCCCAAGAGGGTGAAGGCGGTGCTTGAAAATAATGGCGGCCACACAAAATATTGACACTTTGGGCCCAATTTGGACCTTGTCACTTAGGGGTGGAGTCACTTTTGTTGCCGGCGGTTTAGACATTAATGGCGGAGTGTTGAGTTATTTTGAGGGGACAGCAAATCTACATGTTATACAAACTGTACACTGACTACGTCACATTGTAGCAAAGTGTCATTTCTTCAGTGTTGTCACATGAAAAGAGAGAACCAATTATTGACACAAATGTGAGGGGTGAACTCACTTCTGGGGGATACTGTGTGTATATATACAGTCAGGTCCATAAATATTGGGACATGGACACAATTCTAACATTTTTGGCTCTATACACCACCACAATGGATTTGAAATGAAACGAACAAGATGTGCTTTAACTGCAGACTGTCAGCTTTAATTTGAGGGTATTTACATCCAAATCAGGTGAACGGTGTAGGAATGACAACAGTTTGCATATGTGCCTCCCACTTGTTAAGGGACCAAAAGTAATGGGACAGAATAATCATCATAAATCAAACTTTCACTTTTTAATACTTGGTTGCAAATCCTTTGCAGTCAATGACAGCCTGAAGTGTGGAACGCATAGACATCCCCAGACGCTGGGTGTCATCCCTGGTGATGCTCTGCCAGGCCTCTACTGCAACTGTCTTCAGTTCCTGCTTGTTCTTGGGGCATTTTCCCTTCAGTTTTGTCTTCAGCAAGTGAAATGCTCAATCGGATTCAGGTCAGGTGATTGGCCATTGCAGAACATTCCACTTCTTTGGTGGCTTTTGCAGTCTGCTTTGGGTCATTGTCCATCTGCACTGTGAAGCGTCCAATGAGTTGTGAAGCATTTGGCTGAATATGAGCCGATAATATTCCCGAAACACTTCACAATTCATCCGGCTGCTTCTGTCAGCCGTCACATCATCAATAAATACAAGAGAAGCAGTTCCATTGGCAGCCATACATGCCCACGCCATGACACTACCACCACCATGATCACTGATGAGGTGGTATGCTTAGGATCATGAGCAGTTCCTTCTCCATACTCTTCTCTTCCCATCACTCTGGTACAAGTTGATGTCGGTCTCCTCTGTCCATAGGATGTTGTTCCAGAACTGTGAAGGCTTTTTTACATGTCGTTTGGCAAACTCTAATCTGGCCTTCCTGTTTTTGAGGCTCACCAATGGTTTCCATCTTGTGGTGAACCCTCTGTATTCACTCTGGTGAAGTCTTCTCTTGATTGGTGACTTTGACACACATACACCTACCTCCTGGAGGGTGTTCTTGATCTGCCAACTGTTGTGAAGGGTGTTTTCTTCACCAGGGAAAGAATTCTTCGCTCATCCACCACAGTTGTTTTCCGTGGTCTTCCTGGTCTTTTGGTGTTGCTGAGCTCACCGGTGCGTTCCTTCTTTTTAAGAATGTTCCCAACAGTTGTTTTGGCCACGCCTAATGTTTTTGCTATCTCTCTGATGGGTTTGTTTTGTTTTTTCAGCCTAATGATGGCTTCACTGATAGTGACAGCTCTTTGGATCTCATCTTGAGAGTTGACAGCAACAGATTCCAAATGCAAATAGCACACTTGAAATGAACTCTGGACCTTTTATCTGCTCATTGTAATTGGGATAATGAGGGAACAACACACACCTGGCCATGGAACAGCTGAGAAGCCAATTGTCCCATTACTTTTGGTCCCCTAACAAGTGGGAGGCACATATGCAAACTGTTGTAATTCCTACACCGTTCACCTGATTTGGATGTAAATACCCTCAAATTAAAGCTGACAGTCTGCAGTTAAAGCACATCTTGTTCATTTCATTTCAAATCCATTGTGGTGTATAGAGCCAAAAATGTTAGAATTGTGTCCATGTCCCAATATTTATGGACCTGACTGTATATATATATATACATTGTATACAGTCCGGGGGAAGGGAGGACTCACTTCTGGGAGTCCCTGTAGTTGTCAGCCTACCCTCTCCAGTATTCAGGATAGTACATAGTTAGTTCTGCTTGTCTGCTCACTCTGTACCCCATATTGCTGTCTTGCCTGGCCCTCTGCTCCCTTCCCCTGATATTTTGTTTTTGTTAGGATGAAGTTAATGTTGCCACATGTGGACTGATGATTGTATATTTGTTTTAATTTTCAGCATTTTGCTTGACGAAGCAGGACATATCAAGTTAACAGGTAGGTATCCCCCCCCATGTTGTCATGTTACAATGTATTTATCGGGATTGGATGTGATGGACCGACACAAAGTGGCACATAATTGTGAAGTGGAAGGAAAATGAGAAATGGTTTCCAACATTTGTGACCAATAAATCTGTGAAAATATTTTTAATATTTTTCTCATAATAACAAGCATTGGTATCAGTGATCACAATAATAACCCCCAGCATTGGTATCAGTGATCACAATAATAACCCCCAGCATTGGTATCAGTGGCCACAATAATAACCCCCAGCATTGGTATCAGTGGCCACAATATTAACCCCCAGCATTGGTATCAGTGGCCACAATAATAACCCCCAGCATTGGTATCAGTGGCCACAATATTAACCCCCAGCATTGGTATCAGTGGCCACAATAATAACCCCCAGCATTGGTATCAGTGGCCACAATAATAACCCCCAGTATTGGTATCAGTGGCCACAATATTAACCCCCAGCATTGGTACCAGTGACTGTAGTATTTAATCCCAGCATAGGTGTCAGTCACCACAATAACAACCCCCCGAGCATTGGTACCGGTTTCCACAATAATGACCCCCAGCATTGGTACCAATGACCACAATAATAACCCCCAGCATTGATACCAGTGACCACAATAATAACCCCCAGCATTGGTACCAATGACCACAATAATAACCCCCAGCATTGGTACCAATGACCACAATAATAACCCCCAGCATTGGTACCAATGACCACAATAATAACCCCCAGCATTGGTACCAATGACCACAATAATAACCCCCAGCATTGGTACCAATGACCACAATAATAACCCCCAGCATTGGTACCAATGACCACAATAATAACCCCCAGCATTGATACCAGTGACCACAATAATAACCCCCAGCATTGGTACCAGTGATCACAATAATAACCCCCAGTATTGGTACCAGTGACCACAATAATAACCCCCAGCATTGGTACCAGTGATCACAATAATAACCCCCAGTATTGGTACCAGTGATCACAATAATAACCCCCAGTATTGGTACCAGTGATCACAATAATAACCCCCAGTATTGGTACCAGTGACCACAATAATAACCCCCAGAATTGGTACCAGTGACCACAATAATAACCCCCAGTATTGGTACCAGTGATCACAATAATAACCCCCAGTATTGGTACCAATGACCACAATAATAACCCACAGCATTGATACCAGTGACCACAATAATAACCCCCAGCATTGGCACCAATGACCGCAATAACAACCCCCAGCATTGGCACCAGTTACCACAATAACAACCCCCAGCATCGGTACCAGTGACCACAATAACAACCCCCAGCGTTGGTATAGATCGGGCATTGTTGTTAGCCATCTCCACTAGCAGTGAAGTAAAGATTGCCATAACAACCAGATGAACTTTTTTTTGTGGAAATGTTCGTTTTCCAGATCTTTGAGCGATGTGATTTTTTCCATCAATGATTGCACCCTTTATGGTCCTGTATGAAATGATAATTGGAGCCAATCATCTCGGTGTACTTCTGTCTTGCAGATTTTGGGCTGAGTAAGGAGTCTGTGGACCATGAAAAGAAGGCGTACTCGTTCTGCGGTACGGTGGAGTATATGGCGCCAGAAGTGGTGAACAGGCGAGGTCACACTCAAAGTGCCGATTGGTGGTCGTTCGGTGTCCTTATGGTACGTTGACCCTGAAAATAAATTCCATTGGATGCAGGAAAGGGCGCTGTGCTGTGGATAGTGATGGAGGAAATAGAGGACTTGTGTTTTGCTGCACTTCAGTCCCTCTTCCCATCGAGGACTCGTTCACACTGTGTGCAGTCTCTTGTGTTTTCACTGCACCGACACCTAGGAAACAACATTCCGAGCAGATCACTGCTTTCACTGCCTTCCAGAGCTGTGCGATATCAGGCAACATGTCTGTAGATAACATAGCACTCTCTTGGAATGAGGCAGCTCTCTCCTGTAACATACAGTGAAGGAAATGTGTATTTGCTCCCCTGCTGATGCTGAATGTTCGCCCCTCACACAGAAATGATCGGTCTAACAATGGAATGTTCGCCCCTCACACAGAAATGATCGGTCTAACAATGGAATGTTCGCCCCTCACACAGAAATGATCGGTCTAACAATGGAATGTTCGGTGTAACACTGAGAGACAGAATACAACAACAAATTCAGCAGAAATGCGTCTAACAAATGATGACGGATCTGCATGTTCAGGAGGGAAAGAAGGATTTGATCCCCTATCATTCAGCAGGATTTCTGGCTCCCAGGTGTCTCTCATACAGGTAACAAGCTGAGATTAGAAGCAGTCTCTTAAAGGGAGTGCTGCTAATCTCATTGTGTTACCTGTATAAAAGACACCTGTCCACAGGAGCCATCAAACCATCAGATTCCAAACTCTCCACCATGGCAAAGACCAAATAGCTGTCCAAGGATGTCAGGGACAAGATGGTAGACCTACACAAGGCTGGACTGGGCTACCAAACTATGGCCAAGCAGCTTGGTGAGAAGGTGACAACAGTTGGTGCAATCATTCACAAATGGAAGAAACACAAAACAAGTGTCAGCCTCCCTAGGTCTGGTGCACCATGCAAGATCTCACCTCGTGGGGTGTCAATGATCATGAGAACAGTGAGGAATCATCCCAGAACTACACGTGAGGATCTTGTCAATGATCTCCAGGCAGCTGGGACCACAGTCACCAAGAAAACAATTGGTAACACACTACGCCGACAAGGACTGAAATCCTGCAGTGCCCGCAAGGTCCCTCTGCTCAAGAAAGCCCATGTCCAGGCCCGTCTGAAGTCTGCCACTGAACATCTGAATGATGCCGAGGAGGACTGGTGGGAAGTGTTGTGGTCAGAGGAGACCAAAATCCAGCTCTTTGGCATCAACTCAACTCGCCGTGTTTGGAGGAGGAGGAATGCTGCCTATGACCCCAAGAACACCATCCCAACTGTGAAACATGGTGGTGGAAACATTCTGCTTTGGGGGTGTTTTTCTGCTAAGGGGACAGGACAACTGCACCGCATCAAAGGGACGATGGACGGGGCAATGTACCCTCAAATCTTGGGTGAGAAGCTTCTTCCCTCACCCAGGGCATTGAAAATGGGTGGTGGATGGGTGTTCCAGCATGATAATGACCCAAAACACACGGCCAAGGCAACAAAGGAGCGGCTCAAGAAGAAGCACATTAAGGTCCCGGAGTGGCCTAGCCAGTCTCCAGACCTTCATCCGATGGAAAATCTGTGGAGGGAGCTGAAAGTTCGAGTTGCCAAACGTCAGCCACCAAACCTTAATGACTTGGAGAGGATCTGCCAAGAGGAGTGGCCAAAATCCCTCCTGAGATGTGTGCGAACCTGGGGGCCAACTCCAGGAAACATCTGACCTCTGTGATGGCCAACAAGGGATTGGCCACCAAGTACTAAGTCATGTTTTGTGAAGAGGATCAAATCCTTCTTTCCCTCATGAACATGCAGATCCGTCATCATTTGTTAGACGCATTTCTGCTGAATTTGTTGTTGTATTCTGTCTCTCAGTGTTACACTGAACATTCCATTGTTAGACCGATCGTTTCTGTGTGAGGGGCGAACATTCCATTGTTAGACCGATCATTTCTGTGTGAGGGGCGAACATTCCATTGTTAGACCGATCATTTCTGTGTGAGGGGCGAACATTCCATTGTTAGACCGATCGTTTCTGTGTGAGGGGCGAACATTCCATTGTTAGACCGATCATTTCTGTGTGAGGGGCGAACATTCCATTGTTAGACCGATCATTTCTGTGTGAGGGGCGAACATTCCATTGTTAGACCGATCGTTTCTGTGTGAGGGGCGAACATTCCATTGTTAGACCGATCGTTTCTGTGTGAGGGGCGAACATTCCATTGTTAGACCGATCATTTCTGTGTGAGGGGCGAACATTCCATTGTTAGACCGATCGTTTCTGTGTGAGGGGCGAACATTCCATTGTTAGACCGATCGTTTCTGTGTGAGGGGGGAACATTCCATTGTTAGACCGATCATTTCTGTGTGAGGGGAGAACATTCCATTGTTAGACCGATCATTTCTGTGTGAGGGGCGAACATTCAGCATCAGCCGGGGAGCAAATACGCATTTCCTTCACTGTAGACCTCTCTTGGAATGGCAGAGTTGTCTTTTGTAGAAAGGTTTTGGTGTTCAGACTCAGCTGGTGGTTTCAGACAATAAATGTCCCCATGGACAGGGTGGTGGTCACAGGACCAGTTTGGGGCCCTATCGGTAGATGCCGGCCCCCAGATTACCGCAGTCATCCCTGTAAAGTCCCAACTGACGTGTTGCTGCATTAAGCCTCACTTTGTCATTCCTTCCCCAGTCCATCACCCCTCCCCCGTCTCCGGTAAGTGGCTCACTTCACCGGATCCTGACTAATTGCTCAGCTATTAGCGTTTTATATTCTCTCCCGTTACATAATCCTCTTTTCCTCCGATGATTTTGAAATGTTTATTTTACAAAGTGACATGCTTACCTCACCGATCGCCATAGCAACCCAGAAAAAAAAAATCCCTCCGCTCCCGCTGCACAAAAAAACTTAATTTGTTAATTTGTGTCTTTCAGTTTGAAATGCTGACGGGAACGCTCCCCTTCCAAGGAAAAGATCGCAACGAGACCATGAACATGATTCTGAAGTGAGTACGTGTCCTGCCTGACGCACTTGTTTATAAACCACCAAACGGCGACTTTCTGTAGTGCCGCAAGTGACGAAAACGCAGCACCTTCAATGGAAGGTTTCATTATAAACAGCTGGTTAAGGCAGAACTCCGGGATCAGCAAATGTTGTGTTCATCCTTCGTCCTGTGTGTTATTTGTAATAAAATCGACTGCCTGCTATACCAATCCAGTTATGAAAGTTCCCACTTCTGGCATATATACTGGCTTCCTCCATTAACGGGGGCGCGCATACCCCCCCCCCCCAGAGACTGCGGACATACAGGAGATGACCAGAGACTGCGGACAGTACAGGAGATGACCAGAGACTGCAGACACAGTACAGGAGATGACCAGAGACTGCGGACACAGTACAGGAGATGACCAGAGACTGCGGACACAGTACAGGAGATGACCAGAGACTGCAGACATAATACAGGAGATGACCAGAGACTGCAGACACAGTACAGGAGATGACCAGAGACTGCGGACACAGTACAGGAGATGACCAGAGACTGCAGACACAGTACAGGAGATGACCAGAGACTGCAGACATAGTACAGGAGATGACCAGAGACTGCGGACACAGTACAGGAGATGACCAGAGACTGCAGACACAGTACAGGAGATGACCAGAGACTGCAGACACAGTACAGGAGATGACCAGAGACTATGGACATAGTACAGGGGATGACCAGAGACTGCAGACACAGTACAGGAGATGACCAGAGACTGCGGACACAGTACAGGAGATGACCAGAGACTGCGGACACAGTACAGGAGATGACCAGAGACTGCAGACATAGTACAGGAGATGACCAGAGACTGCGGACACAGTACAGGAGATGACCAGAGACTGCGGACACAGTACAGGAGATGACCAGAGACTGCGGACACAGTACAGGAGATGACCAGAGACTGCGGACACAGTACAGGAGATGACCAGAGACTGCGGACACAGTACAGGAGATGACCAGAGACTGCAGACACAGTACAGGAGATGACCAGAGACTATGGACATAGTACAGGAGATGACCAGAGACTGCGGACACAGTACAGGAGATGACCAGAGACTGCAGACACAGTACAGGAGATGACCAGAGACTGCGGACACAGTACAGGAGATGACCAGAGACTGCAGACATAGTACAGGAGATGACCAGAGACTGCAGACACAGTACAGGAGATGACCAGAGACTGCGGACACAGTACAGGAGATGACCAGAGACTTCGGACACAGTACAGGAGATGACCAGAGACTGCGGACACAGTACAGGAGATGACCAGAGACTATGGACATAGTACAGGAGATGACCGGAGACTGCAGACATAGTACAGGAGATGACCAGAGACTGCAGACACAGTACAGGAGATGACCGGAGACTGCAGACATAGTACAGGAGATGACCAGAGACTGCGGACATAGTACAGGAGATGACCAGAGACTGCAGACATAGTACAGGGGATGACCAGAGACTGCAGACATAGTACAGGAGATGACCAGAGACTGCGGACATAGTACAGGAGATGACCAGAGACTGCAGACATAGTACAGGGGATGACCAGAGACTGCAGACATAGTACAGGAGATGACCAGAGACTGCGGACACAGTACAGGGGATGACCAGAGACTGCAGACATAGTACAGGGGATGACCAGAGACTGCAGACATAGTACAGGAGATGACCAGAGACTGCGGACATAGTACAGGGGATGACCAGAGACTGCGGACACAGTACAGGAGATGACCAGAGACTGCGGACACGGTACAGGAGATGATCAAGCACTGCGGACCTTTTTGGAGCAGGGGGGGGGAGGGGAGGGTACCTGAATTTGACAGGTACCCGCTCCCAGTTCCGTGGAGTTGTCCTCCCTCCCCATCTTCTGGGACACATGACAGGTCCCAGAAGACTGCCAGACCATTCACACAGCGCAGCGCTTCTCGCACATGCTCAGTGGGCACCTGGATGTGAAGCAGCAAGCTGTCCCAGCCAGGTGCCCACAATGGAGCGGCCGGCCTGGTATTCTAACACGACGACGGTGGGAATTCCGGGCCGGACGCTCCATATTTGCTCCGTACGACGAACAGACATTTTCCTCATTTTTTGAGGGGGGGGGAGGTGCGTCTTATGGAGCGAAAAATCCGGTATATCCGTGGGAGACATAACGTGGTCATACCCTTAAATTACGCCCTCTCTTGGAATGGGACAGATCTCTCCTGTCACAGAGCACTTTATTCACCTCCACTGTCTGAGGACGTCTCATCATACAAACATTTCCTTACCACTGGATGCAGATATGTGTCCACTCTTGGAAGAGGCTATTTCTAAGAGGGGGGGATTGGGTCTCCAGCTCTAAATGCTGTAACTGCAACTCCACCTGTACCTACAGTGAAGGAAATGTGTATTTGCTCCCCGGCTGATGCTGAATGTTCGCCCCTCACACAGAAATGATCGGTCTAACAATGGAATGTTCGCCCCTCACACAGAAATGATCGGTCTAACAATGGAATGTTCGCCCCTCACACAGAAATGATCGGTCTAACAATGGAATGTTCGCCCCTCACACAGAAATGATCGGTCTAACAATGGAATGTTCGGTGTAACACTGAGAGACAGAATACAACAACAAATTCAGCAGAAATGCGTCTAACAAATGATGACGGATCTGCATGTTCATGAGGGAAAGAAGGATTTGATCCCCTTCACAAAACATGACTTAGTACTTGGTGGCCAATCCCTTGTTGGCAAGTACAGAGGTCAGACGTTTCCTGGAGTTGGCCCCCAGGTTCGCACACATCTCAGGAGGGATTTTGGCCCACTCCTCTTGGCAGATCCTCTCCAAGTCATTAAGGTTTGGTGGCTGACGTTTGGCAACTCGAACTTTCAGCTCCCTCCACAGATTTTCCATCGGATGAAGGTGTGGAGACCGGCTAGGCCACTCCAGGACCTTAATGTGCTTCTTCTTGAGCCGCTCCTTTGTTGCCTTGGCCGTGTGTTTTGGGTCATTGTCATGCTGGAACACCCATCCACCACCCATTTTCAATGCCCTGGCTGAGGGAAGAAGGTTCTCACCCAAGATTTGATGGTACATTACCCCGTCCATCGTCCCTTTGATGCGGTGCAGTTGTCCTGTCCCCTTAGCAGAAAAACACCCCCAAAGCAGAATGTTTCCACCACCATGTTTCGCAGTTGGGATGGTGTTCTTGGGGTCATAGGCAGCATTCCTCCTCCTCCAAACACGGCGAATTGAGTTGATGCCAAAGAGCTGGATTTTGGTCTCCTCTGACCACAACACTTTCCACTAGTCCTCCTCTGCATCATTCAGATGTTCAGTGGCAGACTTCAGACGGGCCTGGACATGGGCTTTCTTGAGCAGAGGGACCGTGCGGGCACTGCAGGATTTCAGTCCTTGTCGGCGTAGTGTGTTACCAATTGTTTTCTTGGTGACTGTGGTCCCAGCTGCCTGGAGATCATTGACAAGATCCTCACGTGTAGTTCTGGGATGATTCCTCCCTGTTCTCATGATCATTGACACTCCACGAGGTGAGATCTTGCATGGTGCACCAGACCTAGGGAGACTGACACTTGTTTTGTGTTTCTTCCATTTGTGAATGATTGCACCAACTGTTGTCACCTTCTCACCAAGCTGCTTGGCCATAGTTTGGTAGCCCAGTCCAGCCTTGTGTAGGTCTACCATCTTGTCCCTGACATCCTTGGACAGCTCTTTGGTCTTTGCCATGGTGGAGAGTTTGGAATCTGATGGTTTGATGGCTCCTGTGGACAGGTGTCTTTTATACAGGTAACACAATGAGATTAGCAGCACTCCCTTTAAGAGACTGCTTCTAATCTCAGCTTGTTACCTGTATGAGAGACACCTGGGAGCCAGAAATCCTGCTGAATGATAGGGGATCAAATCCTTCTTTCCCTCATGAACATGCAGATCCGTCATCATTTGTTAGACGCATTTCTGCTGAATTTGTTGTTGTATTCTGTCTCTCAGTGTTACACCGAACATTCCATTGTTAGACCGATCATTTCTGTGTGAGGGGCGAACATTCCATTGTTAGACCGATCATTTCTGTGTGAGGGGCAAACATTCCATTGTTAGACCGATCATTTCTGTGTGAGGGGCGAACATTCCATTGTTAGACCGATCATTTCTGTGTGAGGGGGGGGGACATTCCATTGTTAGACCGATCATTTCTGTGTGAGGGGCGAACATTCAGCATCAGCCGGGGAGCAAATACGCATTTCCATCACTGTATCAGGCCATAGTGTTAGAAGTTGGTGACATTCAAGTGGACTTACTGTGATGTCTATCAATGTTTTGGTTGCTGGCTGCACCTTTCTGTCCTGGTGACAACCCCCCTCCCTTCCTGATTTACAGGTGTCACTTCACAACAAACCCAGTAACAGAAATAATTACGTTTTTTTTTTTTACCCAACCCCCCCCCCCCCCCCCCCCCCACACACACACCTTCCTCAATAAATAAAACCCACACCAGGCCCACACGTGTTAACTCTTCTCTCTCCTGCAGGTCAAAGCTCGGGATGCCGCAATTTTTGAGCCCCGAAGCGCAGAGTCTGCTGAGAATGTTGTTCAAACGAAATCCATTAAATCGATTAGGTGAGCATCCGGCGTGTGACAGATATCCAGCATAATGTGATCACCGACTCGCCTGTCATGTGTTCATGTTCTCAGTCAGACTTAGGGAGCCATGATTTGTTATCCTCCCCGTAGTGATTGCTCTAATGATGGCCCATCAGACTGGTATTGTTACCGAGATGAGAAAAATTGTCCTCATTTTCTAAGGAATGGCGATTATAGATGAAAAGAAAATGTCTGCTTGCGTTCTCAATAAAGCTTCACATCTTTGAAGCTGATACATCCTAAAAATAGAACCATTTATCCAACCATCCAATCAGAGCCTCTGGTTTATGGACCGGATACATCCTAAATATAGAGCCATTTATCCAACTGTCCAATGAGAGCCTCTGGTTTATAGACTGGATACATCCTAAAAATAGAACCATTTATCCAACCGTCCAATGAGAGCCTCTGGTTTATAGACCGGATACATCCTAAATATAGAGCCATTTATCCAACTGTCCATCCAGAGCCTCTGGTTTATAAACCGGATACATCCTAAAAATAGAACCATTTATCCAACCGTCCAATCAGAGCCTCTGGTTTATAGACCGGATACATCCTAAATATAGAGCCATTTATCCAACTGTCCATCCAGAGCCTCTGGTTTATAGACCGGATACGTCCTAAATATAGAGCCATTTATCCAAACGTCCAATCAGAGCCTCTGGTTTATAGACCGGATACATCCTAAATATAGAGCCATTTATGCAACCGTCCAATGAGAGCCTCTGGTTTATAGACCGGATACATCCTAAATATAGAACCATTTATCCAACCGTCCAATCAGAGCCTCTGGTTTATAAACCGGATACATCCTAAATATAGAGCCATTTATCCAACCATCCAATCAGAGCCTCTGGTTTATAGACCGGATACATCCGAAATATAGAGATATTTATCCAACCGTCCAATCAGAGCCTCTGGTTTATAGACCGGATACATCCTAAATATAGAGCCATTTATCCAACCGTCCAATCAGAGCCTCTGGTTTATAGACCGGATACATCCTAAATATAGAACCATTTATCCAACCGTCCAATCAGAGCCTCTGGTTTATAGACCGGATACGTCCTAAATATAGAGATATTTATCCAACCGTCCAATCAGAGCCTCTGGTTTATAGACCGGATACGTCCTAAATATAGAGCCATTTATCCAATTGTATAGTTATATTGTCTCGTTCTTGCTGGCTCTCATCAGTCAATATCTGGAGATGGCGGCTCCTGTGTGGTAGGATCTAGAAAGCCTGTCTGATTGGAATCTGTCTGTTCTAGGTGCCGGCCTGGACCGGGTGGAGGAGATAAAACGACATCCGTTCTTTGCTACCATTGACTGGAATGTAAGTTATCATCATTGTTTCTTTTTAGGGTTAGAGCTTGTCTTGGGGTAAGAGTTTGTGTTTGAGTTGAAGTTTTTGGTGCAGATCGAACTTTTTGGTCTCAGGGTTCGCATTGAGGTAAAGGTTTGGTAGAAATTGATGAGTTTTGTACCTGGTCCCCTTTTTGGAAAATATGTGGGGTTGGGATTAGCGTTAGGCACTCAAGTTGAAGTCCAAGACCAAGATTTATAAAATAAGAGTATATAGGAAAATAGAAGATGTAAGAACTTATTTATACATCAGGTAAGATCAGCATGTATGCTGCATAGTGTTCATCGTAACGTCGGAGTGTTTGATCCGGAATGGTGTTTGGGTTGGTGTTGGAGTTGCTACTGTAGTTGGTTTTGGTGCTGGAGTTGGTGCTGTAGTTGGGTTTGGTGCTGGAGTTGCTGCTGTAGTTGGGGTTGTGTTTGGTGTTGGGCTTGGTGCTGACGTTGTTGCTGTAGTTGGGTTTGGTGCTGGAGTTGTTGCTGTAGTTGGATTTGGTGTTGGAGTTGCTTCTGTAGTTAGGTTTGGAGTGGTGTAGGGCTTGTTGCTGAAATTTCCTCTGTAGTTGGGTTTGGAGCTGGAGTTGCTTCTGTGGTTGGAGATGATGTTGGGCTTGGTGCTGGAGTTGTTGCTGTAGTTGGGTTTGGTGCTTGAGTTGTTGCTGTAGTTAGGTTTGGTGTTGGGTTTGGTGCTGTAGTTGATGCTGTATTTGGGTTTGGTGCTGGAGTTGATGCTGTATTTGGGTTTGGTGCTGGAGTTGATGCTGTAGTTGGGTTTGGAGCTGGAGTTGCTTCTGTGGTTGGAGATGATGTTGGGCTTGGTGCTGGAGTTGTTGCTGTAATTGGGTTTGGTGCTGGAGTTGCTGCTATAGTTGGCTTTGGCGTTGGAGTTGCTGCTGTAGTTGGGGTTGGGCTTGGTGCTGGAGTTGTTGCTGTAGTTGGGTTTGGTGCTGGAGTTTCTGCTGTAGTTGGGTTTGGTGCTTGAGTTGCTGTTGTAGTTGGGTTTGGTGCTGGAGTTGCTGCTGTAGTAGGGTTTGGTGCTGGAGTTGCTGCTGTAGTTGGGTTTGGTTATGGAGTTGATGCTGTAGTTGGGTTTGGTGCTGGACTTTCTGCTGAGTTGGGTTTGGTGCTGGAGTTGTTGCTGTAGTTGGGTTTGGTGCTGGAGTTGTTGCTGTAGTTGGGTTTGGTGCTGGAGTTGCTGCTATAGTTGGCTTTGGCGTTGGAGTTGCTGCTGTAGTTGGGGTTGGGCTTGGTGCTGGAGTTGTTGCTGTAGTTGGGGTTGTATTTGGTGTTGGGCTTGGTGCTGGAGTTGTTGCTGTGGTTGGGTTTGGTGTTGGTGTTGCTGCTGTAGTTAGGTTTGGAGTTGGTGTAGGGCTTGTTGCTGGAGTTTCTTCTGTAGTTGGGTTTGGTGCTGGAGTTGCTTCTGTGGTTGGAGATGATGTTGGGCTTGGTGCTGGAGTTGCTTCTGTAGTTGGGTTTGGTGCTGGAGTTGCTTCTGTGGTTGGAGATGATGTTGGGCTTGGTGCATGAGTTGCTTGCTGCTGTAGATGGGGTTGTATTTGGTGTTGGGCTTTGTGCTGGAGTTGCTCCTATAGTTGGGTTTGGTGTTGGAGTTGCTGCTGTAGTTGGGTTTGGTGCTGGAGTTGCTGCTGTAGTTGGGTTTGGTGTTGGAGTTGCTGGTGTAGTTGTGGTTGGAGTTGGTCCTGTAGTTGGATTTGGTGTTGGAGTTGCTTCTGCAGTTGGGGGTTTGGTGTTGAGCTTGGTGCTGGAGTTGCTGCTGTAGATGGGTTTGGTGCTGAAGTTGCTCCTGTTAGCTGGGCTTGATGTTGGAGTTGATGCTGTAGTTGGGGTTGGTGCTGGAGTTGATTCTGGAGTTGTTCCTGTAGTTGGGTTTGGTGTTGATGTTGGGCTTGGTGCTGGAGTCGGTCCTGTAGTTGGGGTTGGTGCTGGAGTTGTTCCTGTAGTTGGGTTTGGTGTTGATGTTGGGCTTGGTGCTGGAGTCGGTCCTGTAGTTGGGGTTGGTGCTGGAGTTGTTCCTGTAGTTGGGTTTGGAGTTGATGTTGAGCTTGGTGCTGGAGTCGGTCCTGTAGTTGGGTTTCGTGTTGATGTTGGGCTTGGTGCTGGAGTCGGTCCTGCAGTTGGGTTTGGTGTTGGAGTTGGGCTTGGTGCTGGAGTCGGTCCTGTAGTTGGGTTTGGTGTTGGAGTTGATTCTGTAGTTTGGGTTGGGTTTGGTGCTGGAGTCGGTCCTGTAGTTGGGTTTGGTGCTGGAGCTTGTCCTGTAGTTGGGTTTGGTGTTGGAAGTTGCTGCTGTGGTTGGGGTTAGGGTTGGGTTCTGCAGGAAGTGAAGAGTTTGGTACGGTGTTGTCTTGTAGGAACAGCCTGGAGTTGGGGCCTAACCTTTGTTGTGACAGAGAAACACATACTGTACAAAGTATAGATTTTTAATAGGTCAGAGGAAGATGAAAGTCATTTCCCCTCCACACAAATCTCTTTATTGTTTTGAATCTCCTTTGTCTGACTTTGTCAATTTCTCTGCTTTTAGAAGCTGTACAGGCGTGAAATCCAACCCCCGTTTAAACCCGCTTCCGGAAAACCTGAGGACACGTTCTGTTTTGATCCGGAGTTCACAGCCAAAACGCCAAAAGGTTTGTTCATTAGTTCTCCTTAAACATTGTATATAGACATTGGCCTCTCTGCCAGTCTCCGGTATAAACTGCGAATACAGACGGTGAGTGAGAGCTGACAGCGCGGTCTGGGGTCACCTATGGCTTATTATATATTCAGAGGAGTCTGCAGACCCAAATACATGAAAGTTTATATACATTTAAGGCTTCAGATCATCAGTTATTTTTCTGCACAATATTTTTAAACAGAAAAAACCTGAAGAAATGTGCATGTGTTGCAAAGATGTGTATAAGTTTTGCTCAAGCATGCCCTTCAGTTTTCAGTATACAGTTGCAAGAAAAAGTATGTGAACCCCTTGGGATTACGTGGAGTTTTGCATGAATTGGGCATAAAATGTGCTCTGAACATCATCTAAGTCACAACAATAGAAGAACACAGTCTGCTGAACATAATACTACACAAACATTAGATGTTGCCATGGTTTAATTGCACATCACATGTAAACATTCACAGTGCAGGGAGGAAAAAGTATGTGAACCTTTGGACTTAATAACTGGTTGACCCTCCTTTGGCAGCAATAACCTCAACCAAACATTTCCTGTAGTTGCAGATCAGACCTGCACAACGATCTGGAGTCATTTTGGACCACTCCTCTTCACAGAACTGTTTCAGTGTAGCAATATTCTTGGGATGTCTGGTGTGAATCGCTCTCTTAAGGTCATGCCACAGCATTTCAATGGGGTTGAGGTCAGGACTCTGACTGGGCCACTCCAGAAGGCGTATTCTGTGCTGTTGCAGCCATTGTTTTGTTGAATGACTTGTATGCTTTGGGTCATTGTCCTGTTGCATCACCCATCCTCTGCGGAGCTTCAGTTGGCGGACAGATGGTCGTACGTTTTCCTGCAAAATGTCTTGATAAACTCTGGAATTCATTTTCCCATCAATGACAACAATCCGTCCAGGCCCTGAGGCAGCAAAGCAGCCCCAAACCATGATGCTCCCTCCACCATGTTTCACAGTGGGGATGAGGTTTTGATGTTGGTGTGCTGGGCCTTTTTTTCTCCACACATAGTGTTGTGTGTTCTTCCCAAACAACTCAATCTTGGTTTCATCTGTCCACAGTATATTCTGCCAGTAGTGCTGTGGAACATCCAGGTGCTCTTTTGCAAACTTTAAACGTGCTGCAATCTTCTTTTTGGCCAGCAATGGCTTCCTCCGTGGTGTCCTCCCATGTACTCCATTCTTGTTTCATGTTTTCCTGATTGTAGATGTGTCAACAAAAATGTTAGCATGTGCCAGAGATTTCTGTAGGTCTTTAGCTGACACTCTGGGATTCTTCTTTACCTCATGCAGCATTCTGCGCTGGGCTCTTGCAGTCATTTTTACAGGACGACCACGCCTAGGGAGAGTAGCAACAGTGCTAAACTTTCTCCATTTGTAGACAGTCTGTCTTACCGTGGACACAGGAACATCAAGGCTCAAGGAGATACTTTTGTAACCCTTTCCAGCTTCATGCAAGTCAACAATTCTTGATGGTAGGTCTTCTGAGAGCTCTTTTCTGCGAGGCATGGTTCACATCAGACAGTGCTTCTTGAAACCAGTAAACCCAAAACAGGTGTGTGTGTTTTTAAGGGCAGGACAGCTGTCAGCAACACATCCAATATCATCACACTGATTGGAGTCAATGTTGGCTCACTCCTGGCTCCAATTAGCTCTGGGAGAAGTCATTAAGCTAGGGCCTCACATACTTTTTCCTCCCTGCACTGTGAATGTTTACATGTTATGTGCAATTAAACCATGGCAACATCTAATGTTTGTGTAGTATTATGTTCAGCAGACTGTGTTCTTCTATTGTTGTGACTTAGATGACGTTCAGAGCACATTTTATGCCCAATTCATGCAAAACTCCACGTAATCCCAAGGGGTTCACATACTTTTTCTTGCAACTGTAGAGGTCTCTCTACTGAACTGCAGACAGCAATAGACATCTGTAGCTGTAACATTGTCTCCCTCTTTGGTGTCCCCTAGACTCTCCCGGAGTTCCCCCCAGTGCCAATGCCCACCAGCTCTTTAAAGGCTTCAGCTTTGTGGCTCCGTCCTCCATTGAGGAACATAAAATCTCCTCGGTCACCACCACCCTGCCCATTGTACAGGTAAGTCCTATTCAGCTGTCGGGGGATAGGATGGCACATATGTTCACCAACAAGCTCATCCTCACTCTGCAGTAACTGTGTTTGTGTCTCTGCAGCAATTCCATGGAGGCCGGGCGCAGTTTACAGACATCTACGACCTTAAGGAAGATATTGGTGTTGGCTCCTATTCCATATGTAAACGCTGCATTCACCGGGCGACCAACATGGAGTACGCAGTGAAGGTACACAACGCAGCTTCTTGCTCCCTGCAGGAACTCCTCATTTTTGCGTGCTCAGGGCTACTTTCCTACATGTGAAAAGTATGTCTAAAGCTACTATTCTCAGCCAGGGTTCCTCCTGGGGTGGCTAAGGGTTCCTTGAACCTTTTCAAACTCATCTTCCCATCTGAAGGTGCCTGCATTATTGCAGGTTCAACTCCAGTTGGCAGAACCAGCAGTTTGACTGCAAGGGTGTCATTGTGGCCACATCTGTAAGTGGGACGTTCTTCTTAATTTACCACCAACAATGGAAGTGACCCCAGTCCCAATGGACTAATCTTACCAGAGCTTCCCTGAGACCTGAAAATTATTTCAAGGGTTCCTCTGGTGTAAAAAGGTTGAGAGAGGTTGGGCTAAAGCATGCAGAGGGTATCTGTATTATGTTTCTGTTGTTCTGTTTGAATTTGAAAAATGTACAGTGAGGAACAGAAGTATTTGAACCCCCTGCGATTCTGCAGGTTCTCCCACTTCTCCATCATGGAGGGTCTGACATTCACATTGCAGGGGATTCCCACTCTGAGGACAGAATTCAGGAAATCACATTGCAGGGGATTCCCACTCTGAGGACAGAATTCAGGAAATCACATTGCAGGGGATTCCCACTCTGAGGACAGAATTCAGGAAATCACATTGCAGGGGATTCCCACTCTGAGGACAGAATTCAGGAGATCACATTGTATGATTTGTAAAGAATTTATTTGTCTTGCACTGCTGAACAGAAGTTTTTGAACACCTAAGAAACAGCAAGAATTCTGCCTCTCAAAAGACCTGTTATTGCGTCTTTACAAAGTCCACCTCTACTCCACTCATTCATCTCACTTAGTAGCACCTGTCTGAGCTCTTTCAAGACACCTGTCCACCCCACAGTCAGTCAGACGCCAACTACTACCATGGGCAAGAACACAGAGCTGTCAAAAGACACCAGAAACAAAATTGTGGACCTCCACAAGGCTGGAAAGGGCTACGGGGCAATTGCCAAGCAGCTTGGTGAAAAAAGATCAACTGTTGGAGCAATTGTTAGAAAATGGAAGAGGCTAAAGACGACTGCCAGTCTCCCTCGGACTGGGGCTCCATGCAAGATGTCCCCTCGTGGGGTATCACTGATGATAAGAAAGGGGAGGAATCAGCCCAGAACTACAAGGGAGGAGCTGGTCAATGACATGAAGAGAGCTGGGACCTCAGTTTCAAAGGTCACTGTCTGTAGAACACTACGCCGTCATGGTTTCCAATCATGCATTGCATGGAAGGTTCCCCTGCTCAAGTCATCACATGTCCAGGCCCGTCTGAAGGTTCCCCTGCTCAAGTCATCACATGTCCAGGCCCGTCTGAAGGTTCCCCTGCTCAAGTCATCACATGTCCAGGCCCGTCTGAAGGTTCCCCTGCTCCAGTCATCACATGTCCAGGCCCGTCTGAAGGTTCCCCTGCTCCAGTCATCACATGTCCAGGCCCGTCTGAAGGTTCCCCTGCTCAAGTCATCACATGTCCAGGCCCGTCTGAAGGTTCCCCTGCTCCAGTCATCACATGTCCAGGCCCGTCTGAAGGTTCCCCTGCTCAAGTCATCACATGTCCAGGCCCGTCTGAAGGTTCCCCTGCTCAAGTCATCACATGTCCAGGCCCGTCTGAAGGTTCCCCTGCTCAAGTCATCACATGTCCAGGCCGTCTGAAGGTTCCCCTGCTCAAGTCATCACATGTCCAGGCCCGTCTGAAGGTTCCCCTGCTCAAGTCATCACATGTCCAGGCCCGTCTGAAGGTTGCCAATGACCATCTGGATGATCCAGAGGAGGCATGGGAGAAAGTCATGTGGTCAGATGAGACCAAAGTAGAACTTTTTGGTCTAAACTTCACTCGTCGTGTTTGGAGGAAAAAGAAGGATGAGTTGCATCCCAAGAACACCATCCCTACTGTGAAGCATGGGGGTGGTAACATCATGCTTTGGGGGTGCTTTTCTGCGAAGGGGACAGGAAGACTGCACTGTATTAAGGAGAGGATGAATGGGGCCATTTATTGTGAGATTTTCAGCAACAACCTCCTTCCCTCAGTCAGAGCATTGAAGATGGGTCGTGGCTGGGTCTTCCAACATGACAACGACCCGAAGCACACAGCCAGGAGAACCAAGGAGTGGCTCCGTAAGAAGCATATCAAGGTTGTGGAGTGGCCTAGCCAGTCTCCACACCTAAATCCAATAGAACATCTTTGGAGGGAGCTGAAACTCCGTGTTGCTCAGCGACAGCCCCGAAACCTGACAGATCTAGAGGAGATCGGTGTGGAGGAGTCGGCCAAAATCCCTGTTGCAGTGCAAACCTGGCCAAGGACTACAGGAAACGTCTGACCTCTGTAATTGCAGACAAAGGCTTCTGTACCAAATATTAACACGGATCTTCTCAGGGGTTCAAATACTTCTGTTCAGCCGTGCGAGACAAATACATTCTTTAAATACAATGTGATTTCCTGAATTCTGTCCTCAGAGTGGGAATCCCCTGCAATGTGAATGTCAGACCTCCATGATTTCTAAGTGGGAGAACTTGCAGAATCGGAGGGGGTTCAAATACTTCTGTTCCTCACTGTATATGACACCCGTTCAGGGCTCTTGCACCAAATCCATCTGTCAGCACCTGTGGTAGTGAACCCTTGTAGATACTCAACTTGGATTCCCCAGGGCACGGAGTCTAAGCCCCAGCCTGCTTCTTCATCAGAGCCCCTGGTACAGGCAGGAGATAGGTGGAAGGCCAGGCACAGGCAGGAGATAGGTGCAAGGCCAGGAACAAGCAGGAGATAGGTGCAAGGCCAGGAACAGGCAGGAGATAGGTGCAAGGCCAGGCACAGGCAGGAGATAGGTGCAAGGCCAGGCACAGGCAGGAGGTAGGTGCAAGGCCAGGCACAGGCAGGAATCAGCAGTACTAGGCAAGAGATATATGCAAGGTCTGCTGATAACAGGCAGGGGTCATCAACAAGCAGACAGCAGCAGTATTAGATAGGAGACTGGTGCAAGTTTAACACAGGCTATGGTCATCAGTAAGCAGGAATCATCAATAGGCAGGCAGCAGTACTAGGCAGGGATCATCAATAGGCAGGGATCATCAATAGGCAGGCAGCAGTACTAGGCAGGGATCATCAATAGGCAGGCAGCAGAAGTACTAGGCAGTGATCATCAATAGGCAGGCAGCAGTACTAGGCAGTGATCATCAATAGGCAGGCAGCAGTACTAGGCAGGGATCATCAATAGGCAGGCAGCAGAAGTACTAGGCAGGGATCATCAATAGGCAGGCAGCAGAAGTACTAGGCAGGGATCATCAATAGGCAGGCAGCAGTACTAGGCAGTGATCATCAATAGGCAGGCAGCAGTACTAGGCAGGGATCATCAATAGGCAGGCAGCAGAAGTACTAGGCAGGGATCATCAATAGGCAGGCAGCAGAAGTACTAGGCAGGGTTTATCAATAGGCAGGCAGCAGAAGTACTAGGCAGAGATCATCAATAGGCAGGCAGCAGAAGTACTAGGCAGGGATCATCAATAGGCAAGCAGCAGAAGTACTAGGCAGGGTTTATCAATAGGCAGGCCGCAGAAGTACTAGGCAGGGTTTATCACTAAGCAGGGATCAGCAGTAGGCAGGGATCATCAATAGACGGCAGCAGAAGTACTAGGCAGGGATCATCAATAGGCAGGGATCATCAATAGGCAGGCAGCAGAAGTACTAGGCAGGGATCATCAATAGGCAGGCAGCAGAAGTACTAGGCAGGGATCATCAATAGGCAGGCAGCAGCAGTACTAGCAGGGATCATCAATAGGCAGGCAGCAGCAGTACTAGGCAGGGATCATCAATAGGCAGGCAGCAGCAGTACTAGGCAGGGATTATCAATAGGCAGGCAGCAGCAGTACTAGCAGGGATCATCAATAGGCAGGCAGCAGCAGTACTAGGCAGAGATCATCAATAGGCAGGCAGCAGCAGTACTAGGCAGGGATCATCAATAGGCAGGCAGCAGCAGTACTAGGCAGGGATTATCAATAGCCAGGCAGCAGCAGTACTAGCAGGGATCATCAATAGGCAGGCAGCAGCAGTACTAGGCAGGGATTATCAATAGGCAGGCAGCAGCAGTACTAGCAGGGATCATCAATAGGCAGGCAGCAGCAGTACTAGCAGGGATCATCAATAGGCAGGCAGCAGCAGTACTAGGCAGTGATCATCAATAGGCAGGCAGCAGTACTAGGCAGGGATCATCAATAGGCAGGCAGCAGCAGTACTAGGCAGGGATCATCAATAGGCAGGCAGCAGAAGTACTAGGCAGTGATCATCAATAGGCAGGCAGCAGTACTAGGCAGGGATCATCAATAGGCAGGCAGCAGCAGTACTAGGCAGGGATCATCAATAGGCAGGCAGCAGAAGTACTAGGCAGGGATCATCAATAGGCAGGCAGCAGAAGTACTAGGCAGGGATCATCAATAGGCAGGCAGCAGAAGTACTAGGCAGTGATCATCAATAGGCAGGCAGCAGTACTAGGCAGGGATCATCAATAGGCAGGCAGCAGCAGTACTAGGCAGGGATCATCAATAGGCAGGCAGCAGAAGTACTAGGCAGGGATCATCAATAGGCAGGCAGCAGAAGTACTAGGCAGGGATCATCAATAGGCAGGGATCATCAATAGGCAGGCAGCAGAAGTACTAGGCAGAGATCATCAATAGGCAGGCAGCAGCAGTACTAGGCAGGGATCATCAATAGGCAGGCAGCAGCAGTACTAGCAGGGATCATCAATAGGCAGGCAGCAGCAGTACTAGGCAGGGATTATCAATAGGCAGGCAGCAGCAGTACTAGCAGGGATCATCAATAGGCAGGCAGCAGCAGTACTAGGCAGAGATCATCAATAGGCAGGCAGCAGAAGTACTAGGCAGGGATCATCAATAGGCAGGCAGCAGCAGTACTAATAGGGATTATCAATAGGCAGGCAGCAGCAGTACTAGGCAGGGATTATCAATAGGCAGGCAGCAGCAGTACTAGCAGGGATCATCAATAGGCAGGCAGCAGCAGTACTAGGCAGAGATCATCAATAGGCAGGCAGCAGCAGTACTAGGCAGGGATCATCAATAGGCAGGCAGCAGCAGTACTAGCAGGGATCATCAATAGGCAGGCAGCAGAAGTACTAGGCAGGGATCATCAATAGGCAGGCAGCAGAAGTACTAGGCAGTGATCATCAATAGGCAGGCAGCAGTACTAGGCAGGGATCATCAATAGGCAGGCAGCAGCAGTACTAGGCAGGGATCATCAATAGGCAGGCAGCAGAAGTACTAGGCAGGGATCATCAATAGGCAGGCAGCAGAAGTACTAGGCAGGGATCATCAATAGGCAGGCAGCAGTACTAGGCAGGGATCATCAATAGGCAGGCAGCAGAAGTACTAGGCAGGGATCATCAATAGGCAGGCAGCAGCAGTACTAGGCAGGGATCATCAATAGGCAGGCAGCAGAAGTACTAGGCAGAGATCATCAATAGGCAGGCAGCAGAAGTACTAGGCAGGGATCATCAATAGGCAGGCAGCAGAAGTACTAGGCAGGGTTTATCAATAGGCAGGCAGCAGAAGTACTAGGCAGGGTTTATCAATAGGCAGGCAGCAGCAGTACTAGCAGGGATCATCAATAGGCAGGCAGCAGCAGTACTAGGCAGGGTTCATCAATAGGCAGCAGCAGTACTAGCAGGGATCATCAATAGACAGGCAGCAGCAGTACTAGGCAGGGATTATCAATAGGCAGGCAGCAGCAGTACTAGCAGGGATCATCAATAGGCAGGCAGCAGCAGTACTAGCAGGGATCATCAATAGGCAGGCAGCAGTAGTACTAGGCAGGGATTATCAATAGGCAGGCAGCAGCAGTACTAGCAGGGATCATCAATAGGCAGGCAGCAGCAGTACTAGCAGGGATCATCAATAGGCAGGCAGCAGCAGTACTAGCAGGCAGCAGAAGTACTAGGCAGAGATCATCAATAGGCAGGAAGCAGAAGTACTAGGCAGTGATCATCAATAGGCAGGCAGCAGTACTAGGCAGGGATCATCAATAGGCAGGCAGCAGCAGTACTAGGCAGGGATCATCAATAGGCAGGCAGCAGAAGTACTAGGCAGTGATCATCAATAGGCAGGCAGCAGTACTAGGCAGGGATCATCAATAGGCAGGCAGCAGCAGTACTAGGCAGGGATCATCAATAGGCAGGCAGCAGAAGTACTAGGCAGGGATCATCAATAGGCAGGCAGCAGAAGTACTAGGCAGGGATCATCAATAGGCAGGCAGCAGTACTAGGCAGGGATCATCAATAGGCAGGGATCATCAATAGGCAGGCAGCAGAAGTACTAGGCAGGGATCATCAATAGGCAGGCAGCAGCAGTACTAGGCAGGGATCATCAATAGGCAGGCAGCAGCAGTACTAGGCAGGGATCATCAATAGGCAGGCAGCAGCAGTACTAGGCAGAGATCATCAATAGGCAGGCAGCAGAAGTACTAGGCAGGGATCATCAATAGGCAGGCAGCAGCAGTACTAGGCAGGGATTATCAATAGCCAGGCAGCAGCAGTACTAGCAGGGATCATCAATAGACAGGCAGCAGCAGTACTAGGCAGGGATTATCAATAGGCAGGCAGCAGCAGTACTAGCAGGGATCATCAATAGGCAGGCAGCAGCAGTACTAGCAGGGATCATCAATAGGCAGGCAGCAGCAGTACTAGCAGGGATCATCAATAGGCAGGCAGCAGCAGTACTAGGCAGGGATCATCAATAGGCAGGCAGCAGAAGTACTAGGCAGAGATCATCAATAGGCAGGAAGCAGAAGTACTAGGCAGTGATCATCAATAGGCAGGCAGCAGTACTAGGCAGGGATCATCAATAGGCAGGCAGCAGCAGTACTAGGCAGGGATCATCAATAGGCAGGCAGCAGTACTAGGCAGGGATCATCAATAGGCAGGCAGCAGTACTAGGCAGGGATCATCAATAGGCAGGCAGCAGAAGTACTAGGCAGTGATCATCAATAGGCAGGCAGCAGTACTAGGCAGGGATCATCAATAGGCAGGCAGCAGCAGTACTAGGCAGGGATCATCAATAGGCAGGCAGCAGCAGTACTAGGCAGGGATCATCAATAGGCAGGCAGCAGAAGTACTAGGCAGGGATCATCAATAGGCAGGCAGCAGAAGTAATAGGCAGGGATCATCAATAGGCAGGCAGCAGAAGTACTAGGCAGGGATCATCAATAGGCAGGCAGCAGTACTAGGCAGGGATCATCAATAGGCAGGCAGCAGAAGTACTAGGCAGGGATCATCAATAGGCAGGCAGCAGTACTAGGCAGGGATCATCAATAGGCAGGCAGCAGCAGTACTAGGCAGGGATCATCAATAGGCAGGCAGCAGAAGTACTAGGCAGTGATCATCAATAGGCAGGCAGCAGTACTAGGCAGGGATCATCAATAGGCAGGCAGCAGCAGTACTAGGCAGGGATCATCAATAGGCAGGCAGCAGCAGTACTAGGCAGGGATCATCAATAGGCAGGCAGCAGAAGTACTAGGCAGGGATCATCAATAGGCAGGCAGCAGAAGTAATAGGCAGGGATCATCAATAGGCAGGCAGCAGCAGTACTAGGCAGGGTTTATCAATAGGCAGGCAGCAGAAGTACTAGGCAGGGTTTATCACTAGGCAGGGATCAGCAGTAGGCAGGGATCATCAATAGACAGCAGCAGAAGTACTAGGCAGGGATCATCAATAGGCAGGGATCATCAATAGGCAGGCAGCAGAAGTACTAGGCAGAGATCATCAATAGGCAGGCAGCAGCAGTACTAGGCAGGGATCATCAATAGGCAGGCAGCAGCAGTACTAGCAGGGATCATCAATAGGCAGGCAGCAGCAGTACTAGGCAGGGATCATCAATAGGCAGGCAGCAGCAGTACTAGCAGGGATCATCAATAGGCAGGCAGCAGCAGTACTAGGCAGAGATCATCAATAGGCAGGCAGCAGAAGTACTAGGCAGGGATCATCAATAGGCAGGCAGCAGCAGTACTAATAGGGATTATCAATAGGCAGGCAGCAGCAGTACTAGGCAGGGATTATCAATAGGCAGGCAGCAGCAGTACTAGCAGGGATCATCAATAGGCAGGCAGCAGCAGTACTAGGCAGAGATCATCAATAGGCAGGCAGCAGCAGTACTAGGCAGGGATCATCAATAGGCAGGCAGCAGCAGTACTAGCAGGGATCATCAATAGGCAGGCAGCAGCAGTACTAGGCAGGGATTATCAATAGGCAGGCAGGCAGCAGCAGTACTAGCAGGGATCATCAATAGGCAGGCAGCAGCAGTACTAGCAGGGATCATCAATAGGCAGGCAGCAGCAGTACTAGGCAGGGATCATCAATAGACAGGCAGCAGCAGTACTAGGCAGGGATTATCAATAGGCAGGCAGCAGCAGTACTAGCAGGGATCATCAATAGGCAGGCAGCAGCAGTACTAGGCAGAGATCATCAATAGGCAGGCAGCAGAAGTACTAGGCAGGGATCATCAATAGGCAGGCAGCAGCAGTACTAGCAGGGATCATCAATAGGCAGGCAGCAGCAGTACTAGGCAGGGATTATCAATAGGCAGGCAGCAGCAGTACTAGCAGGGATCATCAATAGGCAGGCAGCAGCAGTACTAGCAAGGATCATCAATAGGCAGGCAGCAGCAGTACTAGGCAGGGATCATCAATAGACAGGCAGCAGCAGTACTAGGCAGGGATTATCAATAGGCAGGCAGCAGCAGTACTAGCAGGGATCATCAATAGGCAGGCAGCAGCAGTACTAGCAGGGATCATCAATAGGCAGGCAGAAGCAGTACAGGCAGGGATCATCAATAAGCAGGCAGCAGCAGTACTAGCAGGGATCATCAATAGGCAGGCAGCAGCAGTACTAGCAGGGATCATCAATAGGCAGGCAGCAGCAGTACTAGCAGGGATCATCAATAGGCAGGCAGCAGCAGTACTAGCTGGGATCATCAATAGGCAGGAAGCAGAAGTACTAGGCAGGGATCATCAATAGGCAGGCAGCAGTACTAGGCAGGGATCATCAATAGGCAGGCAGCAGAAGTACTAGGCAGGGATCATCAATAGGCAGGCAGCAGTACTAGGCAGGGATCATCAATAGGCAGGCAGCAGCAGTACTAGGCAGGGATCATCAATAGGCAGGCAGCAGAAGTACTAGGCAGTGATCATCAATAGGCAGGCAGCAGTACTAGGCAGGGATCATCAATAGGCAGGCAGCAGCAGTACTAGGCAGGGATCATCAATAGGCAGGCAGCAGCAGTACTAGGCAGGGATCATCAATAGGCAGGCAGCAGAAGTACTAGGCAGGGATCATCAATAGGCAGGCAGCAGAAGTAATAGGCAGGGATCATCAATAGGCAGGCAGCAGCAGTACTAGGCAGGGTTTATCAATAGGCAGGCAGCAGAAGTACTAGGCAGGGTTTATCACTAGGCAGGGATCAGCAGTAGGCAGGGATCATCAATAGACAGCAGCAGAAGTACTAGGCAGGGATCATCAATAGGCAGGGATCATCAATAGGCAGGCAGCAGAAGTACTAGGCAGAGATCATCAATAGGCAGGCAGCAGCAGTACTAGGCAGGGATCATCAATAGGCAGGCAGCAGCAGTACTAGCAGGGATCATCAATAGGCAGGCAGCAGCAGTACTAGGCAGGGATTATCAATAGGCAGGCAGCAGCAGTACTAGCAGGGATCATCAATAGGCAGGCAGCAGCAGTACTAGGCAGAGATCATCAATAGGCAGGCAGCAGAAGTACTAGGCAGGGATCATCAATAGGCAGGCAGCAGCAGTACTAATAGGGATTATCAATAGGCAGGCAGCAGCAGTACTAGGCAGGGATTATCAATAGGCAGGCAGCAGCAGTACTAGCAGGGATCATCAATAGGCAGGCAGCAGCAGTACTAGGCAGAGATCATCAATAGGCAGGCAGCAGCAGTACTAGGCAGGGATCATCAATAGGCAGGCAGCAGCAGTACTAGCAGGGATCATCAATAGGCAGGCAGCAGCAGTACTAGGCAGGGATTATCAATAGGCAGGCAGGCAGCAGCAGTACTAGCAGGGATCATCAATAGGCAGGCAGCAGCAGTACTAGCAGGGATCATCAATAGGCAGGCAGCAGCAGTACTAGGCAGGGATCATCAATAGACAGGCAGCAGCAGTACTAGGCAGGGATTATCAATAGGCAGGCAGCAGCAGTACTAGCAGGGATCATCAATAGGCAGAGATCATCAATAGGCAGGCAGCAGAAGTACTAGGCAGGGATCATCAATAGGCAGGCAGCAGCAGTACTAGCAGGGATCATCAATAGGCAGGCAGCAGCAGTACTAGGCAGGGATTATCAATAGGCAGGCAGCAGCAGTACTAGCAGGGATCATCAATAGGCAGGCAGCAGCAGTACTAGCAAGGATCATCAATAGGCAGGCAGCAGCAGTACTAGGCAGGGATCATCAATAGACAGGCAGCAGCAGTACTAGGCAGGGATTATCAATAGGCAGGCAGCAGCAGTACTAGCAGGGATCATCAATAGGCAGGCAGCAGCAGTACTAGCAGGGATCATCAATAGGCAGGCAGAAGCAGTACAGGCAGGGATCATCAATAAGCAGGCAGCAGCAGTACTAGCAGGGATCATCAATAGGCAGGCAGCAGCAGTACTAGCAGGGATCATCAATAGGCAGGAAGCAGAAGTACTAGCAGGGATCATCAATAGGCAGGCAGCAGCAGTACTAGCAGGGATCATCAATAGGCAGGAAGCAGAAGTACTAGGCAGGGATCATCAATAGGCAGGCAGCAGTACTAGGCAGGGATCATCAATAGGCAGGCAGCAGAAGTACTAGGCAGGGATCATCAATAGGCAGGCAGCAGTACTAGGCAGGGATCATCAATAGGCAGGCAGCAGCAGTACTAGGCAGGGATCATCAATAGGCAGGCAGCAGAAGTACTAGGCAGTGATCATCAATAGGCAGGCAGCAGTACTAGGCAGGGATCATCAATAGGCAGGCAGCAGCAGTACTAGGCAGGGATCATCAATAGGCAGGCAGCAGCAGTACTAGGCAGGGATCATCAATAGGCAGGCAGCAGAAGTACTAGGCAGGGTTTATCACTAGGCAGGGATCATCAATAGACAGCAGCAGAAGTACTAGGCAGAGATCATCAATAGGCAGGCAGCAGCAGTACTAGGCAGGGATCATCAATAGGCAGGCAGCAGCAGTACTAGCAGGGATCATCAATAGGCAGGCAGCAGCAGTACTAGGCAGGGATTATCAATAGGCAGGCAGCAGCAGTACTAGCAGGGATCATCAATAGGCAGGCAGCAGCAGTACTAGGCAGAGATCATCAATAGGCAGGCAGCAGAAGTACTAGGCAGGGATCATCAATAGGCAGGCAGCAGCAGTACTAGCAGGGATCATCAATAGGCAGGCAGCAGCAGTACTAGGCAGGGATTATCAATAGGCAGGCAGCAGCAGTACTAGCAGGGATCATCAATAGGCAGGCAGCAGCAGTACTAGGCAGAGATCATCAATAGGCAGGCAGCAGCAGTACTAGGCAGGGATCATCAATAGGCAGGCAGCAGCAGTACTAGCAGGGATCATCAATAGGCAGGCAGCAGCAGTACTAGGCAGGGATTATCAATAGGCAGGCAGGCAGCAGCAGTACTAGCAGGGATCATCAATAGGCAGGCAGCAGCAGTACTAGCAGGGATCATCAATAGGCAGGCAGCAGCAGTACTAGGCAGGGATCATCAATAGACAGGCAGCAGCAGTACTAGGCAGGGATTATCAATAGGCAGGCAGCAGCAGTACTAGGCAGAGATCATCAATAGGCAGGCAGCAGAAGTACTAGGCAGGGATCATCAATAGGCAGGCAGCAGCAGTACTAGCAGGGATCATCAATAGGCAGGCAGCAGCAGTACTAGGCAGGGATTATCAATAGGCAGGCAGCAGCAGTACTAGCAGGGATCATCAATAGGCAGGCAGCAGCAGTACTAGCAAGGATCATCAATAGGCAGGCAGCAGCAGTACTAGGCAGGGATCATCAATAGACAGGCAGCAGCAGTACTAGGCAGGGATTATCAATAGGCAGGCAGCAGCAGTACTAGCAGGGATCATCAATAGGCAGGCAGCAGCAGTACTAGCAGGGATCATCAATAGGCAGGCAGAAGCAGTACAGGCAGGGATCATCAATAAGCAGGCAGCAGCAGTACTAGCAGGGATCATCAATAGGCAGGCAGCAGCAGTACTAGCAGGGATCATCAATAGGCAGGAAGCAGAAGTACTAGGCAGTGATCATCAATAGTCCATATCAGCTGATTCATATCTTTTTAAGCCCTGATGAAGGGGGGCGGGGTGGGGCCCCCAAATTGCATTGGATGTGGCACTAATTATATGCTTCGGATTAAACCACATTTTTGGAAATAAAGTAGAAAAGTCATTCCGAGGCAGGAAAGTCTGTAAAATTCTCTCTGTTTTCTGATATTAGAGCGGTTTTTAATCAAATATCTGAAAACTGGATTTATTCAGAACCGTCCAGAACTGAGACCCAGATGGTGATCTCCAAAAGGCTCCAATAGAAGCAGTTCATTCTGCCGTGCTTTGCACTCGTCATCGTGTTCTAATCGCTGTGCCTGGAATCATTCATTTTCTATAAAAGTAAAAGGAATCTTAGTGACACCGTCTCCGGCTGTTACATGTGGCGGATCTTTTGTTGCAGATCATCGACAAGAGTAAGAGAGATCCGTCAGAAGAGATTGAGATCTTGATGCGGTACGGACAGCATCCGAACATCATCACCCTAAAAGACGTAAGTGACCCCCACCTCGGGGGGTCCGTCCATTTATCTGACACAGGGTTCAGCTTCTCCGGCCTTGTTCCTGAGGTGGGACTGAAGTCTCCCGCCAAGAGTTAGTAGTTCAGATGAAGTAGAAGGCATTATGAAAGCCCAACCCAGAACGTTGTCCTTTTCATGGAGGCTCCAACCAGCTGCTGACAGACTTTCTGCTAAATTTATTTATTTATTTCAGGTACTTATACAGCGCCGTCAATTTACGCCGCACTTTATATATATATATATATATACACAGTGGGGGTGGAAAGTTTGGGCACCCCAGCTAAATATTTGTATTAATGTGCATAAAGAAGCCAAGGAAAGATGGAAAAATCTCCAAAAGGCATCAAATTCCAGATTAGACATTCTTATAATATGTCAACAAAAGTTAGATTTTATTTCCATCATTTACACTTTCAAAATAACAGAAAACAAAAAAATGGCGTCTGCACAAGTTTGGGCCCCCTGCAGAGTTAATATCTTGTACTGCCCCCTTTGGCAAGTATCACGGCTTGTAAACGCTTTTTGTAGCCAGCCAAGAGTCTTTCAGTTCTTGTTTGAGGTATCTTTGCCCATTCTTTCTTACAAAAGTCTTCCAGTTCTTTGAGATTTCTGGGCTGTCTGTCACGCACGGCTCTTTTAAGGTCTATCCATAGATTTTCAATGATGTTGAGGTCAGGAGATTGTGAAGGCCATGGCAAAACCTTCAGTTTACGCCTCTTGATGTAATCCCCCGTGGATTTCGAGGTGTGTTTAGGATCATTATCCATTTGTAGAAGCCATCCTCTCTTTAACTTCAGCTTTTTCACAGATGGCATCAAGTTACCATCCAAAATTTGCTGAAATTTTATTGAATCCATTTTTCCTTCTACTCGTGAGATGTTCCCTGTGCCACTGGCTGCAACACAACCCCAAAGCATGATTGATCCAACCCCATGCTTAACAGTTGGACAGAGGTTCTTTTCATTCAATTCTGTGCCCCTTCTTCTCCAAACGTACCTTTGCTCATTCCGGCCAAAAAGTTCAATTTTAACCTCATCGGTCCACAGAACTTGTTTCCAAAATGCATCAGGCTTGTCTATATGTTCATTTGCAAAGTTCAAACGATGATTTTTGTGGTGAGGACGTAGAAGAGGTTTTCTTCTGATGACTCTTCCATGAAGACCATATTTGTACAAGTATCTCTTTATAGTGGAATAGTGACCACAACTCCAGCGTCTGCCAGATCTTTCTGGAGGGATCGTGCAGTCAAACGTGGGTTTTGAATTGTTTTTCTCACAATCCTGCGAGCTGTTCTGTCTGATATTTTTCTTGGTCTTCCAGATCTTGCTTTAACTTCCACTGTTCCTGATGACTGCCATTTCTTAATGACATTCCGAACAGAGGATATTGACATCTGAAAACGCTTTGCTATCTTCTTATAGCCTTCTCCAGCTTTGTGAGCGTCAACTATTTTCAGTTTCAGTTTTCTAGACAACTGCTTAGAAGAACCCATGGTGCTGATTGTTGGGGCAAGGTCAGATGAGTCGGGGCATTTAAAACCTTTGAGATTGACATCACCTGGTCTTCCCAGACGATGATTGAGAACAATCCATGACACTGGCAGGTCTCAGCTTGGCAAAGGGGGCAGTGCATGCTATAAATTCTGCAGGGGGCCCAAACTTTTGCAGACGCCATTTTTTTGTTTTCTGTTATTTTGAAAGTGTAAATGATGGAAATAAAATCTAACTTTTGTTGACATATTATAAGAATGTCTAATCTGTAATTTGATGCCTTTTGGAGATTTTTCCATCTTTCCTTGGCTTCTTTATGCACATTAATACAAATTTCTAGCTGGGGTGCCCAAACTTTCCATCCCCACTGTATATATTTTACATTCACATCAGTCCCCGCCCCCGAGGAGCGGAAGTGCCAGGTGGAAGTGCTAACCATTTAGCCACTGTGCTGCCCACATCTCTTAACTTGCTGTAAAAAAAACTAATTTCTTGTATAGGTGAGGCAAAATTCCCATTGTACAGGTGTGACGGCGCGCCCATGCATCTGCTGAGGTGTGCACCATGCGATTCTCGCATGTAGGGCGGCCCATTCACTTCCATTCAGAACCTAGCCTAAAGCGGACCTTCACCCTCTTTGACTTTTTATTGTTCCCCCTCCCCAGTTACACAATTTATTTATTTCAGGTATTTATATAGCGCCGTCAATTTACACAGCACTTTACATATATATTGTACATTCACATCAGTCCCCGCCCCCGAGGAGCGTACAATCTAAGGAATACCCAGAGGAAAACCACACAGGCACAGGGAGAACATGCAAACTCCAGGCAGGTGGTGCCGTGGGTGGGATTTGAACCAACGACCCGAGTACTGGCGGAAGTGCTAACCACTTAGCCACTGTGCTGCCCATTCGTTGTATAGGGTAGGCAAGATTCACACTGTACAGGTGGGGTGGGGCGGCCATGCGTCTCCTGAGGAGTGCACCATGCGATTCGGTGCGGTGCAATTTTGGAAAAGGATCTACGACATCTTTTTTGCGTTTCTCGCATGTAGGGCGGCCCATTCAGAACCTAGCCTAAAGCAGACTAGCCAAAACAAAGGCAAAGCACACCTTCGCCCCCTTTGTCTTTTTATTGTTTTCCTGTTCCCCTTCCCAGTTACACAATTTATTTATTTTATTTATTTCAGGTACTTGTATAGCGCCGTAATTTATGCGTTCACATAAGTCCCCGCCCCCGAGGAGCATACAATCTTACGATCTAGGTTAGGCAAGATTCACACCGTACAGGTGTGATGGAGCGCCCATGCATCAATTTATTTATTACACAATTTATTTTATTTATTTCAGGTACTTATATAGCGCCGTCAATTTACGCAGCACTTTACATAAATATTGTACATTCACATCAGTCCCCGCCCCCGAGCAGCGTACAATCTAAGGTCCCTAACTCACATTCATACATACACATACTAGATCCAATTTAGACAGGAGCCAATTCACCTCCCGCATGTCTTTGGAGTGTGGAAGGAAACCGGATCACCCGGAGAAAACCCACGCAGGCACAGGGAGAACATGCAAACTCCAGGCAGGTGGTGCCATGGTTGGGATTCGAACCAATGACCCGAGTACTGCCAGGTGGAAGTGTTAGCCACTGTGCTGCCCAATCAAATATTTAAATTATTTTTCATATTGTAAAACACCTTTTTTGGTGGTATCGGGACCCGCACTTCCGGCTTTCATGGCTGGGCCAGAATAATGTTCCCCTTTTCCTGAGGCCTCCTTGGATACTCACGTCACACATCCCAAGATGCTTTGGGGCCATTTCCACAACATTGTGAATGTGCTGGGCAATTTCCACCGTACTGAGCATGCGCCGCAGTGCATCCTCGAGGGGTTCTTGAAGCAAGCCCCCCGGATGATGCACGGCATCGCATGCCCAGCGTTCTGGAGATGGCCCCGGGGCATCCTGGGATGTGCGACATCAAGTTCCCAAGGAGCCTTCAGACAGAGGAGAAGAGAATTGGGGAGAAAGCCAGAAGTGTGGCTCCCGGGCCCCTGATGACGTAAGAGGAGATTGTGGCGGTTTAGGACCCCACGTAGCACAACGGAACCTCGGATTACACTAGACAGCTCTGGATTCATAGGGTCAGGGACCACGATTATACGACAACCCAGGTAAGAGGGTAAAGGAATTACAATGTATGGGGTGGGGGGGGGACTCCTTCATAAAGCTCCAATGCTTGTGCTCTATGGGGTGGATGAATGTAAACGCACATCTGATAGACAGCTGGGGATGGATTCCTAGTCATCTGTTTTTAGCAGATTGGATGAGATGCAGGCCGGTGTAAGCAGACACATGTGCATTCCCATAGAGAACATGGGTTGTCCGATCAGTCCGCCCTTCTGAGTGGGCCCTTAGATGTGTTACAGCACAAGGAAACTGGAAATAGTTCAGTGTATAGAAGCCGCCTGCTCAGAATCCGGACCCCCTGCTCTCCCGGACCCCGCATTCACTGTATCCGCCCCCCCCCGGATCCCACATTCACTGTATCCGCTCTCCCCGGACCCCGCATTCACTGTATCCGCCCCCCCCGGACCCCGCATTCACTATATCCGCTCTCCCCGGACCCTGCATTCACTATATCCGCTCTCCCCGGACCCCGCATTCACTATATCCGCTCTCCCCGGACCCCGCATTCACTATATCCGCTCTCCCCGGACCCCGCATTCACTATATCCGCTCTCCCCGGACCCCGCATTCACTATATCCGCTCTCCCCGGACCCCGCATTCACTATATCCGCTCTCCCCGGACCCCGCATTCACTATATCCGCTCTCCCCAGACACCGCATTCACTGTATCCGCTCTCCCCGGACCCCGCATTCACTATATCCGCTCTCCCCGGACCCCGCATTCACTATATCCGCTCTCCCCGGACCCCGCATTCCCTATATCCGCTCTCCCCGGACCCCGCATTCACTATATCCGCTCCTCCCGGACCCCGCATTCCCTATATCCGCTCTCCCCGGACCCCGCATTCACTGTATCCGCTCTCCCCGGACCCCGCATTCACTATATCCGCTCTCCCCGGACCCCGCATTCACTATATCCGCTCTCCCCGGACCCCGCATTCACTATATCTGCTCTCCCCGGACCCCGCATTCACTATATCCGCTCTCCCCGGACCCCGCATTCAGTATATCCCCTCTCCCCGGACCCCGCATTCACTATATCCGCTCTCCCCGGACGCCGCTCTCCCCGGACCCCGCATTCACTATATCCGCTCTCCCCGGACCCCGCATTCACTATATCCGCTCTCCCCGGACCCCGCATTCACTATATCCGCTCTCCCCGGACCCCGCATTCACTATATCTGCTCTCCTTGGACCCCGCATTCACTATATCCGCTCTCCCCGGACCCCGCATTCACTATATCCGCTCTCCCCGGACCCCGCATTCACTATATCCTCTCTCCCCGGACCCCGCATTCACTATATCCGCACTCCCCAGAGCCCCCCATTCACTATATCTGCTCTCCCCGGACCCCGCATTCACTATATCCGCTCTCCCCGGACCCCGCATTCACCACATCCGCTCTCCCCGGACCCAGCATTCACTATATCCGCTCTCCCCGGACCCCGCATTCACTATATCCGCTCTCCCCGGACCCCGCATTCACTATATCCGCTCTCCCCGGACCCCGCATTCACTATATCCGCTCTCCCCGGACCCCGCATTCACTATATCCGCTCTCCCCGGACCCCGCATTCACTATATCCGCTCTCCCCGGACCCCGCATTCACTATATCCGCTCTCCCCGGACCCCGCATTCACTATATCCGCTCTCCCACAGTACACAGAACACGGAAATGCAATTATTTTAGTAAAATATAAACTACTAAATCCCTTTCCTCATCAGCAGTATATAGCAGTCTTGTGACTTCTATCAGTGTCCAGCAGAGCACTGGCTAAAGCTTATAGTAGGATTTTTCTTTTTGCTCTAAGAGGATGCAGGACCCTTGACCTCTATCTGGACAGTGCTGATTGGCCCTGTGCTGATCACATGCACTCTCCCAAGTAAAAAAAAAAACCTTTAGCAATACACACTTAAGTGAGCATGCGCATGGGGCTACGGGTTCAATCTGTTTTATCAGGAGATAAGATGTGGACATTTGAACAAAAGGAAGGGCAGAGAAGAAAGGATGAAATAGACTTTTGAGGATTAACCCCTTCGGTCCCACAGTGAGTATACCAAGCGTATGTTCCGGCATCTACAGACTGTACTGTGGGGGGTCCCAGCACTAGTCATCCATCATTCTCACTTCTCCGACCCCCTCCAGGTGTACGATGACGATGGGCGCTACGTCTACCTTGTGACTGAATTGATGAAAGGCGGAGAGCTGCTCGACCGGATACTCCGACAGAAGTTCTTCTCCGAGCGAGAGGCCAGTGCCGTCCTCTACACCATCACCAAGACCTTGGACTACCTGCACTGCCAAGGGGTGAGTGCAGGAGGGGGCCAATGGGAGGGCAAAAGAGTCGGCTGCCTTGGGTGCTTTACCAAGAAGGTGGAGGGAAAAAAAAGGAGCTGCTGAGGTAGTTCACAGATCATGGTGGTGGGGGGTGCCCCATCAGATGGAGGAATAGTGCCCCATCATTGGTGTCAGTGGGAGGAATAGTGCCCCATCATTGGTGTCAGTGGGAGGAATAGTGCCCCATCATTGGTGTCAGTGGGAGGAATAGTTCCCCATCATTGGTGTCAGTGGGAGGAATAGTGCTCCACCATTGGTGTCAGTGGGAGGAATAGTGCCCCATCATTGGTATCAGTGGGAGGAATAGTGTCCAGTCATTGGTGTCAGTGGGAGGAATAGTGCCCCATCATTGGTATCAATGGGAGGAATAGTGTCCAGTCATTGGTGTCAGTGGGAGGAATAGTGCCCCATCATTGGTGTCAGTGAGAGGAATAGTGCCCCATCATTGGTGTCAGTGGGAGGAATAGTGCCCCATCATTGGTGTCAGTGGGAGGAATAGTGCCCCATCATTGGTGTCAGTGAGAGGAATAGTGCCCCATCATTGGTGTCAGTGGGAGGAATAGTTCCCCATCATTGGTGTCAGTGGGAGGAATAGTGCCCCATCATTGGTGTCAGTGGGAGGAATAGTGCCCCATCATTGGTGTCAGTGGGAGGAATAGTGCCCCATCATTGGTGTCAGTGGGAGGAATAGTGCTCCACCATTGGTGTCAGTGGGAGGAATAGTGCCCCATCATTGGTATCAGTGGGAGGAATAGTGTCCAGTCATTGGTGTCAGTGGGAGGAATAGTGCCCCATCATTGGTATCAATGGGAGGAATAGTGTCCAGTCATTGGTGTCAGTGGGAGGAATAGTGCCCCATCGTTGGTGTCAAAGGGAGGAATAGCGCCCCATCATTGGTGTCAGTGGGAGGAATAGTGCCCCATCATTGGTGTCAGAGGGATGAATAGCGCCCCATCATTGGTGTCAGTGGGAGGAATAGTGCCCCATCATTGGTGTCAAAGGGAGGAATAGTGTCCCATCATTGGTGTCAGTGGGAGGAATAGTGCCCCATCATTGGTGTCAGTGGGAGGAATAGTACCCCATCATTGGTGTCAGTGGGAGGAATAGTACCCCTCTGTCAGTGTGACTTGTGCCAGCACTAGCTGAGTGAGACCTAAAATTGTCATGTGTCACCCTGAAATAATAGAAGAACAGAAGAGGGAGCCCCAGCTTGGCCCAGGGCCTCACACTTTGGGTTTTAATAAAGGGACAAAACTCTAGTAAATGCCATTGGTGGTTTCTCACAGTTGCACTACTTCGGGTCGAAAGGTGTGGATGGGAGACTCAATCTGTTATGAAATTTCACTGCGTGGGGAAAAAGTCTCTTTCGTAGATCTTTGTAGGCAGTTTTGGACACAAATGGACCTCTATGGATAACCTGAGTGAGATCCGGAAATCCCTGAATCTATAAATGACTTTAAACCAGAACCTCCTAATCCCTTCGAGAAAGATATTGAGGAAGGTGAGGTGGACACAGAAGGTCATCCTGCAGATCAATGTTGGCCTCCTGCATTTCATGAGGCACAAGCCAAGGTTTCACGCCATATACAGTTGTGTTGAAAATACTAGCCGTCAGACATCACTAACCGGATCAATCACTGTTTTTGGTGATAATGATATTTCTACATGGCAAATAATTTCCTAGCAGGTGTAGTAGAGTCATAGAAATCCAACAGACCCGACAGTCATGACATGCATGCTGCTGATTCTGTGTCATTGAATCACTCATTGGAAGGGGCGTGTTCAATATAATAGCAGTGTGGAGTTCTATTAGTGAGGTCATTCATTCTTTGAAAAACCGGTGGCAATTATTGCCCTTATTTAAGGAAGGAAGGCAGCAAATGTTGGACATGCTGGTTACAGTGCATTTCTCTCTGAAATTCTGAGGAAAATGGGTCGTTCCAGACATTGTTCAGAAGAACAGCGTACCTTGATTAAAAAGTTGATTGGAGAGGGGAAAACATATAAAGAAGTGCAGAAAATGATGGCAAATGCTTTAAAATGGCAACCAAAACCTGAAAGACGCAGAAGAAAGCGAAAAACTATCATTGGAATGGATAGAAGAATAGCCAAAATGGTGCGGACTCAGCCAACAATCAGCAGAAGATGAAAGAAGGTGTGACGTTCCCTGTGAGGACTCAGCCAACAATCAGCTCCAGGAAGATGAAAGAAGGTGTGACGTTCCCTGTGAGGACTGTTACAATTAGAAGACGCCTATGTGAAGCCAAGCTATCTGCAAGAAGTCCCCGCAAAGTCCCACTGTTGGGAAAAAGACGTGTGCTGAAGAGGTTACAATCTGCCAAAGAGCACATTGACCGGCCTAAAGAGAAATGGCGCAACATTTTGTGGATGGATGGAAGTAAGATTGTTCTTTTTGGGTCTAGTGGGCGGAGACAGTTTGTCAGACGACCCCCAAACACTGAATTCAGGCCACAGTACACTGTGAAGACCGTGAAGCATGGTGGTGCAAGCATCATGATATGGGGATGTTTCTCATACTACGGTGTTGGGCCTATTTATCGCATACCAGGGATCATGGATCAGTTTGAATACATCAGAATACTTGAAGAGGTCATGCTGCCTTATGCTGAAGAGGAAATGCCCTTGAAATGGGGGTTCCAACAAGACAACGACCCCAAACACACCAGTAAACGGGCAACATCTCGGTTCCAGACCAACAAGATGGACGTTATGGAGTGGCCAGCCCAATCCCCGGATCTTCATCCAATAGAAAACTTGTGGGGTGACATCAAAAATGCCGTTTCTGAGGCCAAACCAAGAAATAGAGAAGAACTGTGGAATGTGGTCCAATCATCCTGGGCTGGAATACCTGATCACAGGGGCCAGAAGTTGGGGGACTCCATGCAACACAGATGTACAGCAGTTCTCAGAAACAGTGCGACTACAACCAAATATTCATGAAGTCATTCAAAGGAAAGCAAAATCTTCAAACATTTCTCAGTTTATATAGTGAATGTTGGAGTTTGTAAAGAAGAATACAAACACGGCCATTTTTTTGAACCGTCTAATATTCACTTTTCTTCCATTTTTTTTAGAGGAACAACACAAATTTGATGTATTTTTCTTCATGTTGTGATTTGGAATAGAATGTGTCGTGTTCCCAATGCATTTGTGTGGATGGAAATAAAAGGATTAGAAGGATTTGCAGCTTTACTCACTTTTTTCGACACACGGATATTATTTTGAACACAACTGTACGTTCTACTTTCAGCTCGTCTATTGGTGAGGTGTGTACTAACCTATGCCTAGCAGGGCCGGAATCTCCTCGGCCTAGACAAGCTCCTATTAACCACCTCCCGCCCAGGCCATGTATATAAACGGCCTCCCCGCACCCTGCTTGTGTGCGCTCCCTGGGAGCGCGCAGCACCGCGATCCGGTGCCCGCTGTGTCCTCCGGACACAGTGAAACACCGATCGTCGGACGGGACCTCTGTACGAGGTCCCGATCATGTGATCACTGATTGGCCAATCAGTGATCACATGCAAAGTAGTTAGCAAGATGTCACTTCTGACATCATTGCTTACTATGTGTGAAATCTGTGAATGATCACAGAGGTCACATGGTACAAGGCTATTCACAACAGGCTTGTACCATGTGACAAGCTGTGACCAAGCACAGCTCACTCAGTTCTTCTCAATGGCTGCAAGAATGCACACAGAGAGAAAGAGAAATGATTGCTTTTACATCCTATATGGGTGTAAAAGCAATCAGTGTAAAAAAAAAAAAAAAAAATCTTCATCACCCCCCACAAGTAGTACAGTGTCACCATGGTGACACTGTACTGCTAGGGTGACCGTATGTAAAAAAAATAATAATAATATAAAAAAATAAAATAAAAATGTAAAAAAAAATGTTTAAAAATTATAATTTTTGCTTATAAACTAATTTGGATTTTTTTTTTTTACTAAAAAGATAACGGAATAAATTTTGGCTAAGATTTATGATGAAATATTATTTATTTGCAAAATTTTATAAAAAAAACACTTTTTTTCAAAATTTTTGGACATTTCATTTATATAGCAAAAAAAATACAAATCCCAGTGGTGAATAAATACCACCAAAATAAAGCTTTATCGATCTCAAAAAAATGGTAAAAAATTCATTTGGGTACAGTGTTGCATGACCGCGCAATTGTCATTCAAAGTGTGATAGCGCTAAAAGCTGAAAATTGCCCTGGCCTGGAAGGGGGGGAAAGTGTCCGGACTGGAAGGGGGGGAAAGTGTCCGGTCTGGAAGGGGGTAAAAGTGTCCGGCCTGGAAGGGGGGGAAAGTGTCCGGACTGGAAGGGGATGAAAGTGTCCGGACTGGAAGGGGGGGGAAGTGTCCGGACTGGAAGGGGGAGAAAGTGTCCGGACTGGAAGGGGGGGAAAGTGTCCGGACTGGAAGGGGGGGGGAAGTGTCCGGACTGGAAGTGGGGGAAAGTGTCCGGTCTGGAAGGGGGAGAAAGTGTCCGGTCTGGAAGGGGGGGGGAAAGTGTCCGGACTGGAAGTGGTTAAATGGCCTATGAAGTCTAGAAAGACTTTTCCACACACAAACTACCTATGCTTTGCATGAGGATCGGACAAAAGGTGAAAAGTTAATGAATCCTCCAAAACTCTTTCCTGAGTTGTATTTTGTGGAACAATAATTGATCTGTGCCAGGAGTGGATCCTGCCATTAAGTTCTCAACAAGCGTCTTAGTGTTCCCGAAAGCAAAGGTCCAATCAGCGGCTTATTCGGCCAGTTTTGCCTCAGAGACTGGCAGGTTTGTGCGCCATCTTGAATCCACTCCAGGCACAAGGAGTGCTAATCTTAGTTCCTGCAGAGGAAAGCTTCAAAGAAATGTACATAATAGTAGTCACAATCTCAACACTGAATGGAGGCATTTGTCCCATTCTGGACCTAAAATCTCTAAAGAAAAATAAAAAAAAAAAAATATCAGCATGCACCAGAGTTTTGCATGGAGTCTACAAGCTCTGTCAATGTCACATCAGATGCCCATCCTCGTATTTCCATCTTTTCTCCGCTTTCTGCGCTTTGTTCTGAGAGATCAATACTTTCAATTAGTTGACTGGTCATTCAGGCTCTCCTCTGCACTAAGAGTCTTCACAAAAGTGCTTGCTTTGCTCAGGGCTAAGATCTCAGGGCATCCGTGTCACAGGTTACCTGGATGACTTTCCGTGTACGGGTTCCTTAGCCATGGTCCTGTCTTCCAACATCCATTCCCTTCCAACTTTCAGATGGACGATCAACTTCAACAAGTCTGCTCTCCAGGCTTTCCTTTGCTTGGAGTTTTTTAGGCTGATCTGGACATAGTCCAGGCCAAAGTTTTCCTTCCCCAGGAAAAGATTTCTTTTCTGAGATCCAGCTGTTGGACCTTCGACCAGACATGCATCTTTCTCACTTCTGCGTGAGGGTTCTAGGCTGCATGGTGGCCTCCTTTGAGACGGTTCCCTTTGCTCAGTTCCGCTCAAGGTCTTTCAAACTCAATGCATGATGTGGGACAATGAAAAATAACAAAAGAGCTTCCTAGTGCCACATCCTAATAATAACAAGAAAAAAGGCCGGACGATAAAAGTACGGCAAAACTAGCGGATTTATGGGCCACAGAAGATCCCACACAATAATATTCATACAACCATTTATTAGCATAAAAGAGTCATATACAATGTATGAGACACACGATACATAACCCCCACAAAGGGGCAAAGGTGAAAGGGACACGGGTAATTACAAAGTAACTCCCTTGCATACATCATAGTCACCTAAAACATAGGTACAGTGGGGCAAAAAAGTATTTAGTCCCCACCAATGGTGCAAGTTCTCCCACTTACAAAGATGAGAGAGGCCTGTAATTGGCATCATAGGGAGACCTCAACTATGAGAGACAAAATGAGAAAACAAATCCAGACAATCACATTGGCTGATCTGGAAAGAATTTATTTGCAAATTATGGTGGAAAATAAGTATTTGGTCACCTACAAACAAGCAAGATTTCTGTCTCTCACAGACCTGGACCTTCTTCTTTAAGAGGCTCCTCTGTCCTGCACTCATTACCTGTATCAATGGCACCTGTTTGAACTTGTTATCAGTATAAAAGACACCTGTCCACAACCTCAAACAGTCACACTCCAAACTCCACTATGGTGAAGACCAAAGAGCTGTCAAAGGACACCAGAAACAAAATTGTAGACCTGCACCAGGCTGGGAAGACTGAATCTGCAATAGGCAAGCAGCTTGGTGTGAACAAATCAACTGTGGGAGCAATAATTAGAAAATGGAAGACATACAAGACCACTGATAATCTCCCTCGATCTGGGGCTCCACGCAAGATCTCACCCCGTGGGGTCAAAATGATCACAAGAACGGTGAGCAAAAATCCCAGGACCACACGGGGGGACCTAGTGAATGACCCGCAGAGAGCTGGGACCAATGTAACAAAGGCTACCATCAGTAACACACTATGCCTCCAGGGACTCAGATCCTGCAGTGCCAGACATGTCCCCCTGCTTAAGCCAGTACATGTCCGGGGCCCGTCTGAAGTTTGCTAGAGAGCATTTGGATGATCCAGAAGAGGATTGGGAGAATGTCATATGGTCAGATGAAACCAAAATAGAACTGTTTGGTAGAAACACAACTCGTCGTGTTTGGAGGAGAGAGAATGCTGAGTTGCATCCAAAGAACACCATACCTACTGTGAAGCATGGGGGTGGCAACATCATGCTTTGGGGCTGTTTCTCCACAAAGGGACCAGGACGACTGATCCATGTACAGGACAGAATTAATGGGGCCATGTATCGTGAGATTTTGAATACAAACCTCCTTCCATCAGCAAGGGCATTGAAGATGAAACGTGGCTGGGTCTTCCAACATGACAATGATCCCAAACGTACCGCCCGGGCAACGAAGGAGTGGCTTCGTAAGAAGCATTTCAAGGTCCTGGAGTGGTCTAGCCAGTCTCCAGATCTCAACCCCATAGAAAACGTTTGGAGGGAGTTGAAAGTCCGTGTTGGCCAGCGACAGCCCCAAAACATCACTGCTCTAGAGGAGATCTGCATGGAGCAGGAGATCTGCATGGAGGATGGGCCAACATACCAGCAACAGTGTGTGCCAACCTTGTGAAGACTTCCAGGAAACGTCTGACCTCTGTCATTGCCAACAAAGGATATATAACAAAGTATTGACATGAACTTTTCATATTCACCAAATACTTATTTTCCACCATAATTTGCAAATAAATTCTTTCCAGATCAGCCAATGAGATTGTCTGGATTTGTTTTCTCATTTTGTCTCTCATAGTTGAGGTCTCCCTATGATGCCAATTACAGGCCTCTCTCATCTTTGTAAGTGGGAGAACTTGCACCATTGGTGGTGACTAAATACTTTTTTGCCCCACTGTATCAGATACAGAATAAGAGATCAAAAAAAGGTCAACGCGTTTCGCCTGTACAATGTGCTTCTTCTTCAGGACCATAGCTTGAATGTAAGGGATGTCCCCTGTGTGGTCTCTTACTGTGCCCCAAAAATCCACTAGTTTTGCCGTACTTTTATTGTCTGGCCTTTTTTTTTATGATGTGGGGCAAGTAGATCCCTTCCCTGGATTGCCCACTGCAGTAAACATCTCCATGGCATGTTGGTTTTCTCGCTCAGAGCTAATATCCAGGAAATTGTTCCTTCGCTCTCCCTGGAAGGTGGTAGCAGCAGATGTAGGCCTGATTCCACAGGAGTCGATGTACCCCAGCCACATTCTGGAACTGAGAGCTATAAGACTGACTCTCTTACATTGGACTCCTCACCTTCACCTAGTCAGGGTGTAGTCTGGTAACGCCATAGCTGTGACCTACATAAACCATCAAGGAGGTGCCAGAAGTCTGGAAGCCCTGAAAGAAGAAAGCCTGATTCTCTCATGGGTGGAGAACCACATTCCAAATATCTCTGCTATCTTCATACCAGTGGGCTTCCTGAGTCACCAATGCCTGGACTCGGGAGACTGGTCCTTCCATCCTGAGATCTTCCTGAATCTCTGTTAGATATGGGGAACACCAGATGTGGACATCATGGCCTCTAGATTCAACAAAAAATTAGGTTTGTGTCCAGGTCCAGGGGTCCCTGGCCTTTGCAGTGGATGACATGGTGATTCCTTGGTCCATGTTCAGACCGGTGTATTCATTCCCTTTAGAGAAGGTTCTGTTCCACAAAAAGAAGCATGGATACCTAAGGTCCACATTGGGCCAGGAGACTTAGACAGACTCCTGATGGATGACCCTTGACCCTTTCCAAACAGGCCAGACCTCGTGCCACAGGACTCTTTATTTCCGTCCTGCTTCTCAATCATTTGTTATAATGGCATGGCTGCTGAAACCTCGTCCTAATGGATAGGAAGGGACATTGCTGACTCCCCACTTTGCTGAAGAAAAGAAATGATCACCATGTATAATACATAAGGGGGGATATGATCTCCATGTATAATACATAAGGGGGGATATGATCTCCATGTATAATACATAAGGGGGGATATGATCTCCATGTATAATACATAGGAGGGGGATATGATCTCCATGTATAATACATAAGGGGGATATGATCTCCATGTATAATACATAAGGGGGGATATGATCTCCATGTATAATACATAAGGGGGGGATATGATCTCCATGTATAATACATAAGGGGGGATATGATCTCCATGTATAATACATAAGGGGGGGATATGATCACCATGTATAATACATAAGGGGGGATATGATCTCCATGTATAATACATAAGGGGGATATGATCTCCATGTATAATACATAAGGGGGGATATGATCACCATGTATAATACATAAGGGGGGGATATGATCACCATGTATAATACATAAGGGGGGATATGATCACCATGTATAATACATAAGGGGGATATGATCTCCATGTATAATACATAAGGGGGATATGATCTCCATGTATAATACATAAGGGGGGGATATGATCTCCATGTATAATACATAAGGGGGGGATATGATCTCCATGTATAATACATAAGGGGGGATATGATCTCCATGTATAATACATAAGGGGGGGTATGATCTCCATGTATAATACATAAGGGGGGGGATATGATCTCCATGTATAATACATAAGGGGGGATATGATCTCCATGTATAATACATAAGGGGGGATATGATCTCCATGTATAATACATAAGGGGGGATATGATCTCCATGTATAATACATAAGGGGGGGGATATGATCTCCATGTATAATACATAAGGGGGGATATGATCTCCATGTATAATACATAAGGGGGGGGGGGGATATGATCACCATGTATAATACATAAGGGGGGGGGGAGATATGATCTCCATGTATAATACATAAGGGGGGGATATGATCTCCATGTATAATACATAAGGGGGGGATATGATCTCCATGTATAATACATAAGGGGGGGTATGATCTCCATGTATAATACATAAGGGGGGTATGATCTCCATGTATAATACATAAGGGGGGGATATGATCTCCATGTATAATACATAAGGGGGGATATGATCTCCATGTATAATACATAAGGGGGGTATGATCTCCATGTATAATACATAAGGGGGGATATGATCTCCATGTATAATACATAAGGGGGGATATGATCTCCATGTATAATACATAAGGGGGGGTATGATCTCCATGTATAATACATAAGGGGGGTATGATCTCCATGTATAATACATAAGGGGGGGATATGATCTCCATGTATAATACATAAGGGGGGTATGATCTCCATGTATAATACATAAGGGGGGATATGATCTCCATGTATAATACATAAGGGGGGATATGATCTCCATGTATAATACATAAGGGGGGGGGATATGATCTCCATGTATAATACATAAGGGGGGATATGATCTCCATGTATAATACATAAGGGGGGATATGATCTCCATGTATAATACATAAGGGGGGGATATGATCTCCATGTATAATGCATAAGGGGGGGATATGATCTCCATGTATAATACTTAAGGGGGGGATATGATCTCCATGTATAATACATAAGGGGGGGATATGATCTCCATGTATAATACATAAGGGGGGATATGATCTCCATGTATAATACATAAGGGGGGATATGATCTCCATGTGTAATACATAAGGGGGGATATTTTCTCCATGTATAATACATAAAGGGGGATATGATCTCCATGTATAATACATAAGGGGGATATGATCTCCATGTATAATACATAAGGGGGGATATGATCTCCATGTATAATACATAAGGGGGGGATATGATCTCCATGTATAATACATAAGGGGGGATATGATCTCCATGTATAATACATAAGGGGGGATATGATCTCCATGTATAATACATAAGGGGGGGATATGATCTCCATGTATAATACATAAGGGGGGATATGATCTCCATGTATAATACATAAGGGGGGGATATGATCACCATGTATAATACATAAGGGGGGATATGATCTCCATGTATAATACATAAGGGGGATATGATCTCCATGTATAATACATAAGGGGGGATATGATCACCATGTATAATACATAAGGGGGGGATATGATCACCATGTATAATACATAAGGGGGGATATGATCACCATGTATAATACATAAGGGGGATATGATCTCCATGTATAATACATAAGGGGGATATGATCTCCATGTATAATACATAAGGGGGGGATATGATCTCCATGTATAATACATAAGGGGGGGATATGATCTCCATGTATAATACATAAGGGGGGATATGATCTCCATGTATAATACATAAGGGGGGGTATGATCTCCATGTATAATACATAAAGGGGAATATGATCTCCATGTATAATACATAAGGGGGGGGATATGATCTCCATGTATAATACATAAGGGGGGATATGATCTCCATGTATAATACATAAGGGGGGATATGATCTCCATGTATAATACATAAGGGGGGATATGATCTCCATGTATAATACATAAGGGGGGGGATATGATCTCCATGTATAATACATAAGGGGGGATATGATCTCCATGTATAATACATAAGGGGGGGGGGATATGATCACCATGTATAATACATAAGGGGGGGGGGAGATATGATCTCCATGTATAATACATAAGGGGGGGATATGATCTCCATGTATAATACATAAGGGGGGGATATGATCTCCATGTATAATACATAAGGGGGGGTATGATCTCCATGTATAATACATAAGGGGGGTATGATCTCCATGTATAATACATAAGGGGGGGATATGATCTCCATGTATAATACATAAGGGGGGATATGATCTCCATGTATAATACATAAGGGGGGTATGATCTCCATGTATAATACATAAGGGGGGATATGATCTCCATGTATAATACATAAGGGGGGATATGATCTCCATGTATAATACATAAGGGGGGGTATGATCTCCATGTATAATACATAAGGGGGGTATGATCTCCATGTATAATACATAAGGGGGGGATATGATCTCCATGTATAATACATAAGGGGGGTATGATCTCCATGTATAATACATAAGGGGGGATATGATCTCCATGTATAATACATAAGGGGGGATATGATCTCCATGTATAATACATAAGGGGGGGGGATATGATCTCCATGTATAATACATAAGGGGGGGATATGATCTCCATGTATAATACATAAGGGGGGATATGATCTCCATGTATAATACATAAGGGGGGGATATGATCTCCATGTATAATGCATAAGGGGGGGATATGATCTCCATGTATAATACTTAAGGGGGGGATATGATCTCCATGTATAATACATAAGGGGGGGATATGATCTCCATGTATAATACATAAGGGGGGATATGATCTCCATGTATAATACATAAGGGGGGATATGATCTCCATGTGTAATACATAAGGGGGGATATTTTCTCCATGTATAATACATAAAGGGGGATATGATCTCCATGTATAATACATAAGGGGGATATGATCTCCATGTATAATACATAAGGGGGGATATGATCTCCATGTATAATACATAAGGGGGGATATGATCTCCATGTATAATACATAAGGGGGGATATGATCTCCATGTATAATACATAAGGGGGATATGATCTCCATGTATAATACATAAGAGGGATATGATCTCCATGTATAATACATAAGGGGGGGATATGATCTCCATGTATAATACATAAGGGGGGATATGATCTCCATGTATAATACATAAGGGGGGATATGATCTCCATGTATAATACATAAGGGGGGATATGATCTCCATGTATAATACATAAGGGGGGGATATGATCACCATGTATAATACATAAGGGGGGGGGTATGATCTCCATGTATAATACATAAGGGGGGGATATGATCTCCATGTATAATACATAAGGGGGGGATATGATCTCCATGTATAATACATAAGGGGGGGATATGATCTCCATGTATAATACATAAGGGGGGGATATGATCTCCATGTATAATACATAAGGGGGGATATGATCTCCATGTATAATACATAAGGGGGATATGATCTCCATGTATAATACATAAGGGGGGATATGATCACCATGTATAATACATAAGGGGGGATATGATCACCATGTATAATACATAAGGGGGGATATGATCACCATGTATAATACATAAGGGGGATATGATCTCCATGTATAATACATAAGGGGGATATGATCTCCATGTATAATACATAAGGGGGGGATATGATCTCCATGTATAATACATAAGGGGGGGTATGATCTCCATGTATAATACATAAAGGGGGGATATGATCTCCATGTATAATACATAAGGGGGGGATATGATCTCCATGTATAATACATAAGGGGGGATATGATCTCCATGTATAATACATAAAGGGGAATATGATCTCCATGTATAATACATAAGGGGGGGATATGATCTCCATGTATAATACATAAGGGGGGATATGATCTCCATGTATAATACATAAGGGGGGATATGATCTCCATGTATAATACATAAGGGGGGATATGATCACCATGTATAATACATAAGGGGGGGGGTATGATCTCCATGTATAATACATAAGGGGGGGATATGATCTCCATGTACAATACATAAGGGGGGATATGATCTCCATGTATAATACATAAGGGGGGATATGATCTCCATGTATAATACATAAGGGGGGGGATATGATCTCCATGTATAATACATAAGGGGGGATATGATCTCCATGTATAATACATAAGGGGGGGGGGGATATGATCACCATGTATAATACATAAGGGGGGGGGGAGATATGATCTCCATGTATAATACATAAGGGGGGGATATGATCTCCATGTATAATACATAAGGGGGGGATATGATCTCCATGTATAATACATAAGGGGGGGTATGATCTCCATGTATAATACATAAGGGGGGTATGATCTCCATGTATAATACATAAGGGGGGGATATGATCTCCATGTATAATACATAAGGGGGGATATGATCTCCATGTATAATACATAAGGGGGGTATGATCTCCATGTATAATACATAAGGGGGGATATGATCTCCATGTATAATACATAAGGGGGGATATGATCTCCATGTATAATACATAAGGGGGGGTATGATCTCCATGTATAATACATAAGGGGGGTATGATCTCCATGTATAATACATAAGGGGGGGATATGATCTCCATGTATAATACATAAGGGGGGTATGATCTCCATGTATAATACATAAGGGGGGATATGATCTCCATGTATAATACATAAGGGGGGATATGATCTCCATGTATAATACATAAGGGGGGGGGATATGATCTCCATGTATAATACATAAGGGGGGATATGATCTCCATGTATAATACATAAGGGGGGATATGATCTCCATGTATAATACATAAGGGGGGGATATGATCTCCATGTATAATGCATAAGGGGGGGATATGATCTCCATGTATAATACTTAAGGGGGGGATATGATCTCCATCTATAATACATAAGGGGGGGATATGATCTCCATGTATAATACATAAGGGGGGATATGATCTCCATGTATAATACATAAGGGGGGATATGATCTCCATGTGTAATACATAAGGGGGGATATTTTCTCCATGTATAATACATAAAGGGGGATATGATCTCCATGTATAATACATAAGGGGGATATGATCTCCATGTATAATACATAAGGGGGGATATGATCTCCATGTATAATACATAAGGGGGGATATGATCTCCATGTATAATACATAAGGGGGGATATGATCTCCATGTATAATACATAAGGGGGATATGATCTCCATGTATAATACATAAGAGGGATATGATCTCCATGTATAATACATAAGGGGGGGATATGATCTCCATGTATAATACATAAGGGGGGATATGATCTCCATGTATAATACATAAGGGGGGATATGATCTCCATGTATAATACATAAGGGGGGATATGATCTCCATGTATAATACATAAGGGGGGATATGATCTCCATGTATAATACATAAGGGGGGGATATGATCTCCATGTATATATACATCAGTGGTTCATATAGTGAACTCGGTGTTGTTATTCCCCCTGAGGTCATCACAGAGGACAAGGGGGCGCTATTTACATCTGGAGGAAAAGAAATGTCATCTCCAAACACGGAAAGGTTTCTTCACAGTAAGAGCTGTGAGAATGTGGAATAGACTCCCTCCAGAGTTGGTTGTGGCCAGCTCAGTGGATTGCTGTAGGAAAGTCCTGGATTCTTTCTTGGATACACAGAATATAACTGGATATAACATTTGTAGGGAAAGGTGATCCAGGGAATATCCGATTGCCTCTCGGGGGATCAGGAAGGAATTTTTTCCCCAGCAGGAGGAGATTGGATCGTGCTTTGCTGGGTTGTTTGCCTTCCTCTGGATCAACTGTGGGTGTAGGAATATAACTTTTTTTTATGATTGAACTGAATGGACTTTTGTCTTTTTTCAGCCAGACTAACTATGTAACTATGACACCTTCTATCTCTAGGCAGTTATCCTTCTGTTGTAAATTGAAAAGCCAAAACGACGATATGTGCTATGAATTCCCTTTGTTCATGATGGAAATGTGTCGATTTTTAGTTCACTGTCATTATCGATACATTAGACGGACTCTTTCTGCTGGTCCTGTGCTGGTGTTGTGTAGCTGATTTGTAGGTTGCTATGTATCTGGCAGTCACTGCTTCCTCTCTATATAACAGGTTCTCTTTGCTCTGACAGGTGGTTCATCGAGATCTGAAGCCCAGTAATATCCTCTACATGGACGATTCCAGCAACGCAGACTCCATCCGAATATGTGACTTTGGCTTTGCCAAGCAGCTGAGAGGAGACAACGGGCTGCTGCTGACTCCGTGTTATACGGCCAACTTTGTGGCCCCTGAGGTGATGAGAACTGTGACCCCCTTCAGTGTCTTGTTTCATAGGGGGTTCATGAACACCAGGGAGCTCTTCTCTTCCTATTAATGTGTGAAAAAAGCAAATTTAACCGCCTCCCTCCCGCCATAGTAATAGGATGGACGCAAGGTGGTTCTCTTGTTCTGGGAGGACGTCATATGACACCCTCCTATTCTGACCACGCATGCGCGGCGATCGGCGGTGCGCTGTGTCCCTCGGACACAGCGGATCACCGATCACGGAAAGAGCCAAAGATGTCGGCTCGATCGTGTGATCAGCCGTGTCCAATCACGCTTTGCTGCATCTACAGTTTGATTTTACTGTTTAGTAACACCTTGTTTTACCTTAATGCATTCTGTGTATTAAGGTATAAAAAAAACCTTCTGTTCTGCATTTGTCCCCCCAGCAACCCCCCGAATTCTTACAGTGAAGGAAATGTGTATTTGCTCCCCTCTGATGCTGAATGTTGGCCCCTCACACAGAAATGATCGGTCTAACAATGGAATGTTCGCCCCTCACACAGAAATGATCGGTCTAACAATGGAATGTTCGCCCCTCACACAGAAATGATCGGTCTAACAATGGAATGTTCGCCCCTCACACAGAAATGATCGGTCTAACAATGGAATGCTCGCCCCTCACACAGAAATGATCGGTCTAACAATGGAATGTTCGCCCCTCACACAGAAACGATCGGTCTATAAATGGAATGTTCGGTGTAACACTGAGAGACAGAATACAACAACAAATTCAGCAGAAATGCGTCTAACAAATGATGACGGATCTGCATGTTCATGAGGGAAAGAAGGATTTGATCCCCTATCATTCAGCAGGATTTCTGGCTCCCAGGTGTCTCTCATACAGGTAACAAGCTGAGATTAGAAGCAGTCTCTTAAAGGGAGTGCTGCTAATCTCATTGTGTTACCTGTATAAAAGACACCTGTCCACAGGAGCAATCAAACCATCAGATTCCAAACTCTCCACCATGGCAAAGACCAAAGAGCTGTCCAAGGATGTCAGGGACAAGATGGTAGACCTACACAAGGCTGGACTGGGCTACCAAACTATGGCCAAGCAGCTTGGTGAGAAGGTGACAACAGTTGGTGCAATCATTCACAAATGGAGGAAACACAAAACAAGTGTCAGTCTCCCTAGGTCTGGTGCACCATGCAAGATCTCACCTCGTGGGGTGTCAATGATCATGAGAACAGTGAGGAATCATCCCAGAACTACACGTGAGGATCTTGTCAATGATCTCCAGGCAGCTGGGACCACAGTCACCAAGAAATCAATTGGTAACACACTACGCCGACAAGGACTGAAATCCTGCAGTGCCCGCACGGTCCCTCTGCTCAAGAAAGCACATGTCCAGGCCCGTCTGAAGTCTGCCACTGAACATCGGAATGATGCAGAGGAGGACTGGTGGAAGTGTTGTGGTCAGAGGAGACCAAAATCCAGCTCTTTGGCATCAACTCAACTCGCCGTGTTTGGAGGAGGAGGAATGCTGCCTATGACCCCAAGAACACCATCCCCACTGTGAAACATGGTGGTGGAAACATTCTGCTTTGGGGGGAGTTTTTCTGCTAAGGGGACAGGACAACTGCACCGCATCAAAGGGACGATGGACGGGGCAATGTACCCTCAAATCTTGGGTGAGAAGCTTCTTCCCTCAGCCAGGGCATTGAAAATGGGTGGTGGATGGGTGTTCCAGCATGACAATGACCCAAAACACACGGCCAAGGCAACAAAGGAGCGGCTCAAGAAGAAGCACATTAAGGTCCTGGAGTGGCCTAGCCAGTCTCCAGACCTTCATCCCATTGAAAATCTGTGGAGGGAGCTGAAAGTTCGAGTTGCCAAACGTCAGCCACCAAACCTTAATGACTTGGAGAGGATCTGCCAAGAGGAGTGGGCCAAAATCCCTCCTGAGATGTGTGCGAACCTGGGGGCCAACTCCAGGAAACGTCTGACCTCTGTGATTGCCAACAAGGGATTGGCCACCAAGTACTAAGTCATGTTTTGTGAAGGGGATCAAATCCTTCTTTCCCTCATGAACATGCAGATCCGTCATCATTTGTTAGACGCATTTCTGCTGAATTTGTTGTTGTATTCTGTCTCTCAGTGTTACACGAACATTCCATTGTTAGACCGATCATTTCTGTGTGAGGGGCGAACATTCCATTGTTAGACCGATCATTTCTGTGTGAGGGGCGAACATTCCATTGTTAGACCGATCATTTCTGTGTGAGGGGCGAAAATTCCATTGTTAGACCGATCATTTCTGTGTGAGGGGCGAACATTCCATTGTTAGACCGATCATTTCTGTGTGAGGGGCGAACATTCAGCATCAGCCGGGGAGCAAATACACATTTCCTGCACTGTATGGGGTGAACCTAGCCTAAAACTGGAGAGTGCAGAATCTGGTGCAGCTCTATATAGAAGCCAATCAGCTTCCAGGTTTTATTGCCAAAACTTAATTGAACGAGCTGAAGTCAGAAGCTGATTGGCTCCCATGCACAGCTGCTCCTGACTCCGAGTGCTCCAGTTTTTGTAAATCTACACAGAATATAACCGGATATAACATTTATAGGGGAAGGTGATCCCGGGAATATCCGATTGCCTCTCGGGGGATCAGGAAGGAATTTTTTCCCCTGGAGGAGTTGCAGGAGCTGTTTTTTTTTTTGCCTTCCTCTGGATCAACACTGGGTGTAGGATTATAGCTTTTTTTTTTTTTTTTAATGGTTGAACTGGATGGACTTTTTTTCAGCCAGACTAACTATGTACCCCATTGTCTTCAACTCCGATGAAGGGGAATTGGTGACCCCCCCCAAACTTGTGGGATGCCTTTTATAATGGAACCGGACCCTGACTGTGCTAGGGTATTTCCGTTTCCCTGTCTGAACACCATCCACGGACCCCACCGCTGACCATACAGGACAAGACAGCACCAGACTCTGTTAAGACTGGAAGTGAACTGCTTTATTTTAAGACAAACACAAGATATATACACAGGGCGGGGAAATACAACCAGGGACAGGAAACACATCAGCAGGCCGTCCCATCAGGGGGAAGGGCTGCAGGAACCACCCCCCACCAACCCAAGACACACAATAGAACAATGGGATACACCATGTGGCAGTAGACAATAGGGGAACACATACATCCCATAATAGTTGGACACAATGGGGCAACCAAGTGGCAGTGAACAATGGACAACCCCCCACCCCACCTATACATGTCTGCACAATATCAGGACAGAGCACCCTAACAGGCACAGGGTGACTTACACATAAGAGGGATTTGGGGAGCAGAGACAGGGGTCCCCCCACCCCCAAAAGTCACTCCCGTCACACCTTTGATTTTATTTTTGTTGTCACTTGCGGAAATAATAAAAACTTTGGATTTTCTTTTTTGTCCCTCATTTCGATGAATGATCTGTACGGCCCCCTGGGGGGGGGGGGTAATATCTTTCTATATATTTAGCATTGGTAGTTTGCAGAGTTTAGAATGGGCAGCAACCAATCAGAGATCAGGCATGCAGGATTTTGGTCGCTGTAGGATTCTGACCGTCTCTCTTTGCTGTGCTGACCAATCCCTGTGGAGCCCTGGATGTGTCGCATATAATGCCATTGTCTGATTGCAGGTCCTGATGAGACAAGGCTACGACGCTGCCTGCGATATCTGGAGCCTCGGAGTGCTGCTTTATACTATGCTGGCCGGGTAAGATCACTCTGTTCTAAACCTGAGCCAACTGTGGCCCCTGGACCGCATCTGGCCCTGTCCAGGCCTCAGTGCCTTCACTGTCAGCATGCTTGTCTGAACCTGTCACTAAGGAAGCTGACTGACGTCCTCGAGGAGAGGTGCTGGAACTGGAAGGAGAGAGCCTAAAGGAGCTGATTGGGTACAGCGGGGGAGGCTAGGTTCTTCCCCCGCTGTACCCAATCAGCTGCTCAGGCTCACTTCCAGTACCCCGCCAAGTCCTTCCTGTGCCAGCGCCTGCACCCTACAAACCCCCGGGAGCCATTCTCCAGTCCAGGTCAGTCCCGGCTGTACCTGTGTCAGGTTCAGGGGTGGACTGACCATTCAGAAGCTGGGGCAGTGCCCGAGGGCCCAGGGTCAGTAGGGGGCCCCATGAGATGCCCCTGGTACCTTTCATAGGCTTTTTTGGGTGTGGTTTGAGTTTGGGCAAAGACACAGGGGGCCCATGATCCCCTATTGCCCGGGGACCCCATGAGTTGTCAGTACGCCCCTGGTCAGGTTCTATCCTTCCAGTCGCAGTTCTTTTCAGCAAGGCAGTAAGGTGTTCTATTGCCTCCACACCACCTGATATAACCCTGTAATGCCACACCGCTGCTCCCCAATCCTGTACATTGCACGCGTTTGTGGCGCCATTGAACTCAGTTGACAAGCGGTGCTGCTTGTCAAACTTTGCACCCCGGGTTAAAAATGCTGCATGCAGCATGTGAACATCTCCATCCTGCGTTTTTTTTACAGTTTAGGTGGGCAGCCGGGGGGGGGGGGAGGGGGTGCTAAATCCAAGGCTCGTCCACCTGTTTCTACCCCCCCCCCAACAGACTTATTTCATGAGCTGTTTTACTTATTATTCCTAGCGCCAGGTGTTTGTTTTCTATCCGTTTATGTACTTACAGATCTTCCCGGGTCCAAATTTAACCACTTCCCGTCCGCCCATGTACATAAACGGCCGGACGGTGGCAGTGCAGGAGCGGGTGGCTGTTTATAAACGTCCTCCCGCTTCCCTGCCTGTGCACACTCCCCTCTGACATCATTGCTTACTACGTGTGAAATCTGTGAATGATCACAGAGATCACATGGTACAGGGCCATTCACAACAGTCTTGTACCATATGACAAGCTGTGACCAATCACAGCTCACACAGTATTTCTCAATGGCTGCAGGAATGCAGAGAGAAGGAGAAATGATTCCTCTTACAGCCTTTATGGGTATAAAAGCAATCAGTGTAAAAAAAAAAATCTTCATCACCCCCCACAAGTAGTACAGAGTCACCATGGTGACCCCACACTGCTAGGGTGACAGTATGTAAAAAAAAAAAAAAAAAACAAATAATATTAAAAAAAAATAAAAATGTAAAACATTTTTTTTTAAAATTATCATTTTTGGTTATAAACGAATTTGGGTTAATTTTTTTTTTACTACAAAGCTGAATACATTTTGGCCAAGATTTATGTAGAAAGATTATTTATTTGCAACATTTTATAAGAAAAACACTTTTTTTTTCAACATTTTTGGACTTTTTCATTTATATAGCAAAAAAATAAAACTCCCAGCGGTGAATAAATACCACCAAAATAAAGCTTTATCTGTCTCAAAAAAATGCTAAAAACGAAGGGGGGGAAAGTGTCCGGACTGGAACGGGGGGGGGAAAGTGTCCGGACTGGAAGGGGGGGGGGAGTGTCCGGACTGGAAGGGGGGAAAGTGTCCGGACTGGAAGGGGGGGGGGAGTGTCCGGACAGGAAGGGGGGGAAGTGTCCGGACTGGAAGGGGGGGGAAGTGTCCGGACAGGAAGGGGGGGAAAGTGTCCGGACAGGAAGGGGGGGAAAGTGTCCGGACAGGAAGGGGGGGGAAAGTGTCCGGACAGGAAGGGGGGGGGGAAAAGTGTCCGCACTGGAAGGGGGGGAAAGTGTCCGGACTGGAACGGGGGGTAAAAGTGTCCAGACTGGAAGGGGGGGTGGAGTGTCCAGACTGGAAGGTGGGGGGAGTGTCCGGACTGGAAGGGGGGTGGGGAGTGTCCGGACTGGAAGGGGGGGGGGGGGAGTGTCCGGACTGGAAGGGGGGGGGAGTGTCCGGACTGGAAGGGGGGAAAGTGTCCGGACTGGAAGGGGGGGGAAGTGTCCGGACAGGAAGGGGGGGGAAGTGTCCGGACAGGAAGGGGGGGGAAAGTGTCCGGACAGGAAGGGGGGGGAAAGTGTCCGGACAGGAAGGGGGGGGAAAGTGTCCGGACAGGAAGGGGGGGGGGAAAGTGTCCGCACTGGAAGGGGGGGAAAGTGTCTGGACTGGAAAGGGGGGAAAGTGTCCGGACTGGAAGGGGGGGAAAGTGTCCGGACTGGAAGGGGGAGAAAGTGTCCGGACTGGAAGGGGGGGGAAAGTGTCCGGACTGGAAGGGGGGGGAAGTGTCCGGACTGGAAGGGGGTGAAAGTGTCCGGACTGGAAGGGGGTGAAAGTGTCCGGACTGGAAGGGGGGGGAAAGTGTCCGGACTGGAAGGGGGGGGAAAGTGTCCGGACTGGAAGGGGGGGAAAGTGTCTGCACTGGAAGGGGGGGGGGGGAAAGTGTCCGCACTGGAAGGGGGGGAAAGTGTCCGCACTGGAAGGGGGGGGAAAGTGTCCGCACTGGAAGGGGGGGGAAAGTGTCCGCACTGGAAGGGGGGGGAAAGTGTCCGCACTGGAAGGGGGGAAAGAGTCCGGACTGGAAGGGGGGAAAGTATCCGGACTGGAAGGGGGTGAAAGTGTCCGGACTGGAAGGGGGGGGGAAAGTGTCCGGACTGGAAGGGGGGGAAAGTGTCCGCACTGGAAGGGGGGGAAGTGTCCGCACTGGAAGGGGGGGGAAATGTCCGCACTGGAAGGGGGGGAAAGTGTCCGCACTGGAAGGGGGGGAAAGTGTCCGGACCGAGGAGCGTACAATCTAAGGTCCCTAACTCACATCCGTACATACTAGGGACAATTTAGAAAGGATCCACTTGACCTACCAGCATGCCTTTAGACAGTGGAAGGAAACCAGAGTACCTGGAGGAAACCTACGCAGGCACAGGGAGAACATGCAAACTCCAGGCAGGTGGTGCCATGGTTGGGCTTCGAACTGACGGCCCCAGTACTGCCAGGCGGAGGTGATAACTTTTTAGCTGCTGTGCTGCCATATACAGTTCTTGCTGCATCCAAGGGCAGGTGGGGGAGGGGGGGGTTCTTGAACCCTGTCCCCAACTGATGAAAATAGAAACATTCCACGTGTGGTGGGAATCTCTCATATGTCATTGGATGTAACATTCCCCGTCATGTGACTCTTCTCCTCTTCAAGGTACACGCCGTTTGCCAACGGGCCGAACGACACGCCGGAGGAAATCTTACTGCGAATAGGAAGCGGGAACTTTTCACTGAGCGGAGGCAACTGGGACACCGTGTCTGACGCGGCAAAGGTAGGCGGAGCTCTGCTTCTCCTCCAATCACTGGACTTCTGACGACTATTTTTTTTTTTTCTTTTAAAGGGGAGCTATGATGGTTTTGGGGGTTCGTTTTATCTGTGTAAATTATGTCTTTATCAAATAAACATTTATTACAGAGTGTCCGACACTCAGCCCAGAGAGCAGTCTGACTTTCTAAGGGATCCTAACACTGCCTGCTTGTTGGCTGCCTGTGTATAACTGACTAGCGCTGGTGGGCATTCTTTTTAGATTCTGCCTGTAACTGTCATGCAGAGTCTGGCCATTAAAGGCTTTGTGACCGGCTCTGCCTGCAGTTCAGTAGGACCTCCATAGGAGACGCTACGTCAAAAGAGGCGCAAATGCAGCATCTGAACTGCCTGGGATGCTGCTACAGATGAAATGTAATGTGCGCAAATAATACCTCCCCCACCTAAATATATACATTGTATACAGTCTGGGGGAGGGGGGACTCACTTCTGGGAGATACTGTGTGTGTGTATATATATATACAGGTGAAACTGGAACAATGAGAATCTGGTGCATTCATTCATTCATTCATTCATTCATTGATTTCAGTGCAGCAACTTAAAAGGTGACACTAATATATGAGACTCATTCCATGCAAAGCAAGATAGTTCCAGCCGTGATTTGTCATCATTGTGATGATTATGGCTTACAGCTCATGAAAACCCCAAATCCACAATCTCAGAAAATGAGAATATTCCATGCAATCAATAAAACACGGATTGTACATAGAACAATATCGCACCTCTGAGAAGTAGAAGCTGCATATGTACTCAGTACTTGGTTGGGGCCCCTTTTGCAGCAATTACTGCCTCAATGCGGCGTGGCATGGAAGCTATCAGCCTGTGGCACTGCTGAGGTGTTATGGAAGACCAGGATGCTTCAATAGCGGCCTTCAGCTCTTCTGCATTGTTCGGTCTCATGTCTCTCATCTTTCTCTTGGCAATGCCCCATAGATTCTCTATGGGGTTCAGGTCAGGCCAGTTTGCTGGCCAATCAAGCACAGTAATCCCACGGTCATTGAACCAGGTTTTGGTGCTTTTGGCAGTGTGGGCGGAGCCAAGTCCTGCTGGAAAATGAAGTCAGCGTCCCCATAAAGCTGGTCTGTGGAAGGAAGCAGGAAGTGCTCCAAAATCTCCTGGTAGACGGCTGCGGTGACCCTGGACTTAATGAAGCACAGAGGACCAACACCAGCAGATGACATGGCTCCCCAAATCAACACAGACTGTGGAAACTTCACACTGGACTTCAAGCATCTTGCAGTGTGTGCCTCTCCATTCTTCCTCCATACTCGGGGTCCTTGTGCCTCTCCATTCTTCCTCCATACTCGGGGTCCTTGTGCCTCTCCATTCTTCCTCCATACTCGGGGTCCTTGGGCCTCTCCATTCTTCCTCCATACTCGGGGTCCTTGGGCCTCTCCATTCTTCCTCCATATTTGGGGTCCTTGGGCCTCTCCATTCTTCCTCCATACTCGGGGTCCTTGGGCCTCTCCATTCTTCCTCCATACTCGGGGTCCTTGGGCCTCTCCATTCTTCCTCCATACTCGGGGTCCTTGGGCCTCTCCATTATTCCTCCATACTCGGGGTCCTTGGGCCTCTCCATTCTTCCTCCATACTCGGGGTCCTTGGGCCTCTCCATTCTTCCTCCATACTCGGGGTCCTTGGGCCTCTCCATTATTCCTCCATACTCGGGGCCCTTGGGCCTCTCCATTCTTCCTCCATACTCGGGGTCCTTGTGCCTCTCCATTCTTCCTCCATACTCGGGGCCCTTGGGCCTCTCCATTCTTCCTCCATACTCGGGGATCCATGGGCCTCTCCATTCTTCCTCCATACTCGGGGTCCTTGGGCCTCTCCATTCTTCCTCCATACTCGGGGTCCTTGGGCCTCTCCATTCTTCCTCCATACTCGGGGTCCTTGGGTCTCTCCATTCTTCCTCCATACTCGGGGTCCTTGGTTTCCAAATGAGATGCAAAAGTTGCTCTCATCAGAAAAGAGGACTTTGGACCCCTGAGCAGCAGACCAGGTCTGTTTTTCTTTAGCCCAGGTAAGACGCTTCTGACATTGTTTGTTGTTCAGGAGCGGCTTGACAAGAGGAATACGACATTTGAAGCCCATGTCCAGGATCCGTCTGTGTGTGGTTGCTCTTGATGCACTGACTCCAGCCTCAGTCCACTCCTTGTGAAAGTCCCCAACGCTTTTGAATGGCCTTTTCCTGCCAATCCTCTCCAGGCTGCGGTCATCCCTGCTGCTTGTGCACCTTTTTCTTCCACACTTTTCCCTTCCACATAACTTTCTATTAATGTGCTTTGATATGGCACTTTGGGAACATCCAACTTCTTCTGCAATTCCCTTTTGAGGCTTTCCCTCCTTATGGAGGGTGTCAATGATGGTGTCAGGTCAGCAGTCTTTCCCATGATTGGGATTCCTACTGAACCAGACTGAGAGACCATTTAAGGCTCAGGAACCCTTTGCAGGTGTTATGGCTGAATGAGCTGATTAGAGTGGGACACTTTGAGCCGAGATTATTCCACCTTTTCACAATATTCTCATTTTCTGAGATTGTGGATTTGGGGTTTTCATGAGCTGTAAGCCATAATCATCACAATGATGACAAATCACGGCTGGAACTATCTTGCTTTGCATGGAATGAGTCTCATATATTAGTGTCACCTTTTAAGTTGCTGCACTGAAATCAATGAATGTTTGCACCAGATTCTCATTTTGTGAATTTCACCTGTATATTGTATACAGTCCGGGGGAGGGGGGACTCACTTCTAGGAGATATATATATATATATTGTATACAGTCCGGGGGAGGGGGGGACTCAATTCTGGAAGATATTGTATAACCCCCCCACTGATGTACATGTATTTAAAATGTTTAATGAAACCATTTTGTATCCAAGTGATATGTCATCACTAGGTCCCATCTGATGGTCTTTGCCTCACAGTAAGGTCGAGTTTAGTGTGAGAGGCTGGCTGTCTCCAGTAAATGACACAGCAACCTTCTTTTGGATCTTGTTTCGGGAGCTTTATATAAAAGAACACATCCCAGGCAACCTTTTAGATGTGCATGCTCCTCCCTGATTGCCCCTGGTTGCTACAGACGCTAGTTGTGCAATCTGCTGATCAATTACATGATTATATTGTAATGGACTGTAATCAAGAAACTGATCAGAAAACTGGGCAGGTAAACTTTGAACACCCAGTAGGCAGTAGTGGCACCCAGTGGCCATACACATCTAAAGGGATGCTGAGGATGTGTTCTTTCATATTCTCCCAAACAAGTAGGTCCCTGATGGGTGTACCTGTGTGAATCCTCCTTTATTGCTCGGTGGAATATGATGATGCTGTGTGAATAAGATATCAGTGATAAAGCGGTCATGCTGTAGACATGTCTTTATTTCTCCCTCCTGATGATTGCAGGATGTGCTCTCTCACATGCTCCATGTTGATCCTCATCAGCGATACACGGCAGAGAAGGTATTAAAGCATTCCTGGATAGCTTGCAGAGACCAGCTCCCTCTATACCAGCTCAACCGGCACGATGCACCTCACCTGGTCAAGGTAACGGCCGGCGCTCATTGCTGTGAATCCTGGGAGAAGATACATTCATCCCATCATAGAGAGTATCATGCTGCAGCGGGTCACACGGAGCGAGCGCAGGGCGCTTTGCTGCAGCTTTGTTCTATTTTTGGTTTTCTAGTTTTGGATGGAGTGGGACAATGTTAGAAGCTCCGTCTGTGTCCCCAATGGGGGAACTTCATCCCCATTGCTGTGTGATGTCCAGGACAGGAGGTGAGGGGACCCCAAAAAAGGGACACAGACTATATATAACATAGCCGAGGTTCTACATTTTCTGCTCTCCATCCACAACGAACAAAAAAAAGACTTTGGCTGATGGTTCACTTTAGGAATTTTTATCTTTTGTACAAGTTAGTGTGTCACCAATATCTCCTGCCTCTCCTCTGTTCCATGATGTCTCCTGCCTGTCCTCTGTTCCATGATGTCTCCTGCCTCTCCTCTGTTCCATGATGTCTCCTGCCTCTCCTCTGTTCCATGATGTCTCCTGCCTCTCCTCTGTTCCATGATGTCTCCTGCCTCTCCTCTGTTCCGTGATGTCTCCTGCCTCTCCTCTGTTCCGTGATGTCTCCTGCCTCTCCTCTGTTCCGTGATGTCTCCTGCCTCTCCTCTGTTCCGTGATGTCTCCTGCCTGTCCTCTGTTCCATGATGTCTCCTGCCTCTCGTCTGTTCCATGATGTCTCCTGCCTCTCCTCTGTTCCATGATGTCTCCTGCCTGTCCTCTGTTCCATGATGTCTCCTGCCTGTCCTCTGTTCCATGATGTCTCCTGCCTCTCCTCTGTTCCATGATGTCTCCTGCCTCTCCTCTGCTCCATGATGTCTCCTGCCTCTCCTCTGTTCTATGATGTCTCTTGCCTCTCCTCTGTTCCATGATGTCTCCTGCCTCTCCTCTGTTCCATGATGTCTCCTGCCTCTCCTCTGTTCCGTGATGTCTCCTGCCTCTCCTCTGTTCCATGATGTCTCCTGCCTCTCCTCTGTTCCATGATGTCTCCTGCCTCTCCTCTGTTCCATGATGTCTCCTGCCTCTCCTCTGTTCCATGATGTCTCCTGCCTCTCCTCTGTTCTATGATGTCTCCTGCCTCTCCTCTGTTTAATGAAGTCTCCTGCCTCTCCTCTGTTCCATGATGTCTCCTGCCTCTCCTCTGTTCCATGATGTCTACTGCCTCTCCTCTGTTCCGTGAAGTCTCCTGCCTCTCCTCTGTTCCGTGATGTCTCCTGCCTCACCTCTGTTCCATGATGTCTCCTGCCTCTCCTCTGTTCCATGATGTCTCCTGCCTCTCCTCTGTTCCATGATGTCTCCTGCCTCTCCTCTGTTCCATGATGTCTCCTGCCTTTCCTCTGTTCCATGATGTCTCCTGCCTCTCCTCTGTTCCATGATGTCTCCTGCCTCTCCTCTGTTCCATGATGTCTCCTGCCTCACCTCTGTTCCATGATGTCTCCTGCCTCTCCTCTGTTCTATGATGTCTCCTGCCTCTCCTCTGTTCCATGATGTCTCCTGCCTCTCCTCTGTTCTATGATGTCTCCTGCCTCTCCTCTGTTCTATCATGTCTCCTGCCTCTCCTCTGTTCCATGATGTCTCCTGCCTCTCCTCTGTTCCATGATGTCTCCTGCCTCTCCTCTGTTCCATGATGTCTCCTGCCTCTCCTCTGTTCCATGATGTCTCCTGCCTCTCCTCTGTTCCATGATGTCTCCTGCCTCTCCTCTGTTCTATGATGTCTCCTGCCTCTCCTCTGTTTTGTGAAGTCTCCTGCCTCTCCTCTGTTCCATGATGTCTCCTGCCTCTCCTCTGTTCCATGATGTCTCCTGCCTCTCCTCTGTTCCGTGATGTCTACTGCCTCTCCTCTGTTCCATGAAGTCTCCTGCCTCTCCTCTGTTCCGTGATGTCTCCTGCCTCTCCTCTGTTCTATGATGTCTCCTGCCTCACCTCTGTTCCATGATGTCTCCTGCCTCTCCTCTGTTTAATGAAGTCTCCTGCCTCTCCTCTGTTCCATGATGTCTCCTGCCTCTCCTCTGTTCCATGATGTCTACTGCCTCTCCTCTGTTCCGTGAAGTCTCCTGCCTCTCCTCTGTTCCGTGATGTCTCCTGCCTCTCCTCTGTTCCATGATGTCTCCTGCCTCACCTCTGTTCCATGATGTCTCCTGCCTCTCCTCTGTTCCATGATGTCTCCTGCCTCACCTCTGTTCCATGATGTCTCCTGCCTCTCCTCTGTTCCATGATGTCTCCTGCCTTTCCTCTGTTCCATGATGTCTCCTGCCTCTCCTCTGTTCCATGATGTCTCCTGCCTCTCCTCTGTTCCATGATGTCTCCTGCCTCACCTCTGTTCCATGATGTCTCCTGCCTCTCCTCTGTTCTATGATGTCTCCTGCCTCTCCTCTGTTCCATGATGTCTCCTGCCTCTCCTCTGTTCTATCATGTCTCCTGCCTCTCCTCTGTTCTATCATGTCTCCTGCCTCTCCTCTGTTCCATGATGTCTCCTGCCTCTCCTCTGTTCCATGATGTCTCCTGCCTCTCCTCTGTTCCATGATGTCTCCTGCCTCTCCTCTGTTCCATGATGTCTCCTGCCTCTCCTCTGTTCCATGATGTCTCCTGCCTCTCCTCTGTTCCATGATGTCTCCTGCCTCTCCTCTGTTCCATGATGTCTCCTGCCTCTCCTATGTTCCATGATGTCTCCTGCCTCTCCTCTGTTCTATGATGTCTCCTGCCTCTCCTCTGTTTCGTGAAGTCTCCTGCCTCTCCTCTGTTCCGTGATGTCTCCTGCCTCTCCTCTGTTCCGTGATGTCTCCTGCCTCTCCTCTGTTCCGTGATGTCTACTGCCTCTCCTCTGTTCCGTGATGTCTCCTGCCTCTCCTCTGTTCTATGATGTCTCCTGCCTCTCCTCTGTTCTATGATGTCTCCTGCCTCTCCTCTGTTCTATGATGTCTCCTGCCTCACCTCTGTTCCATGATGTCTCCTGCCTCTCCTCTGTTCTATGATGTCTCCTGCCTCTCCTCTGTTCCATGATGTCTCCTGCCTCTCCTCTGTTCTATGATGTCTCCTGCCTCTCCTCTGTTCCATGATGTCTCCTGCCTCACCTCTGTTCCATGATGTCTCCTGCCTCTCCTCTGTTCTATGATGTCTCCTGCCTCTCCTCTGTTCCATGATGTCTCCTGCCTCTCCTCTGTTCTATGATGTCTCCTGCCTCTCCTCTGTTCTATGATGTCTCCTGCCTCTCCTCTGTTCTATGATGTCTCCTGCCTCTCCTCTGTTCCATGATGTCTCCTGCCTCTCCTCTGTTCCATGATGTCTCCTGCCTCTCCTCTGTTCCATGATGTCTCCTGCCTCTCCTCTGTTCCATGATGTCTCCTGCCTCTCCTCTGTTCCATGATGTCTCCTGCCTCTCCTCTGTTCCATGATGTCTCCTGCCTCTCCTCTGTTCCATGATGTCTCCTGCCTCTCCTCTGTTCCATGATGTCTCCTGCCTCTCCTCTGTTCCATGATGTCTCCTGCCTCTCCTCTGTTCCATGATGTCTCCTGCCTCTCCTCTGTTCCATGATGTCTCCTGCCTCTCCTCTGTTCCATGATGTCTCCTGCCTCTCCTCTGTTCCATGATGTCTCCTGCCTCTCCTCTGTTCCATGATGTCTCCTGCCTCTCCTCTGTTCCATGATGTCTCCTGCCTCTCCTCTGCTCCATGATGTCTCCTGCCTCTCCTCTGTTCTATGATGTCTCCTGCCTCTCCTCTGTTCCATGATGTCTCCTGCCTCTCCTCTGTTCCATGATGTCTCCTGCCTCTCCTCTGTTCCATGATGTCTCCTGCCTCTCCTCTGTTCCATGATGTCTCCTGCCTCTCCTATGTTCCATGATGTCTCCTGCCTCTCCTCTGTTCTATGATGTCTCCTGCCTCTCCTCTGTTCCGTGATGTCTCCTGCCTCTCCTCTGTTCCGTGATGTCTCCTGCCTCTCCTCTGTTCCATGATGTCTCCTGCCTCACCTCTGTTCCATGATGTCTCCTGCCTCTCCTCTGTTCTATGATGTCTCCTGCCTCTCCTCTGTTCCATGATGTCTCCTGCCTCTCCTCTGTTCTATGATGTCTCCTGCCTCTCCTCTGTTCTATGATGTCTCCTGCCTCTCCTCTGTTCCATGATGCCTCCTGCCTCTCCTCTGTTCCATGATGTCTCCTGCCTCTCCTCTGTTCCATGATGTCTCCTGCCTCCCTGCCTCTCCTCTGTTCCATGATGTCTCCTGCCTCCCTGCCTCTCCTCTGTTCTATGATGTCTCCTGCCTCTCCTCTGTTCTATGATGTCTCCTGCCTCTCCTCTGTTCCATGATGTCTCCTGCCTCTCCTCTGTTCCATGATGCCTCCTGCCTCTCCTCTGTTCCATGATGTCTCCTGCCTCTCCTCTGTTCCATGATGTCTCCTGCCTCTCCTCTGTTCCATGATGTCTCCTGCCTCCCTGCCTCTCCTCTGTTCCATGATGTCTCCTGCCTCTCCTCTGTTCTATGATGTCTCCTGCCTCTCCTCTGTTCCACGATGTCTCCTGCCTCTCCTCTGTTCTATGATGTCTCCTGCCTCTCCTCTGTTCCATGATGTCTCCTGCCTCTTTTCTGTTCCATGATGTCTCCTGCCTCTTTTCTGTTCCATGATGTCTCCTGCCTCTCCTCTGTTCCATGATGTCTCCTGCCTCTCCTCTGTTCCATGATGTCTCCTGCCTCTCCTCTGTTCTATGATGTCTCCTGCCTCTCCTCTGTTCCATGATGTCTCCTGCCTCTCCTCTGTTCTATGATGTCTCCTGCCTCTCCTCTGTTCTATGATGTCTCCTGCCTCTCCTCTGTTCCATGATGTCTCCTGCCTCTCCTCTGTTCCATGATGTCTCCTGCCTCTCCTCTGTTCCATGATGTCTCCTGCCTCTCCTCTGTTCCATGATGTCTCCTGCCTCTCCTCTGTTCCATGATGTCTCCTGCCTCTCCTCTGTTCCATGATGTCTCCTGCCTCTCCTCTGTTCCACGATGTCTCCTGCCTCTCCTCTGTTCTATGATGTCTCCTGCCTCTCCTCTGTTCTATGATGTCTCCTGCCTCTCCTCTGTTCTATGATGTCTCCTGCCTCTCCTCTGTTCTATGATGTCTCCTGCCTCTCCTCTGTTCCATGATGTCTCCTGCCTCTCCTCTGTTCCATGATGTCTCCTGCCTCTCCTCTGTTCCATGATGTCTCCTGCCTCTCCTCTGTTCCATGATGTCTCCTGCCTCTCCTCTGTTCCATGATGTCTCCTGCCTCTCCTCTGTTCCACGATGTCTCCTGCCTCTCCTCTGTTCTACGATGTCTCCTGCCTCTCCTCTGTTCTACGATGTCTCCTGCCTCTCCTCTGTTCTATGATGTCTCCTGCCTCTCCTCTGTTCCATGAGGTCTCCTGCCTCTCCTCTGTTCCATGATGTCTCCTGCCTCTCCTCTGTTCTATGATGTCTCCTGCCTCTCCTCTGTTCCATTATGTCTCCTGCCTCTCCTCTGTTGCATGATGTCTCCTGCCTCTCCTCTGTTCTATGATGTCTCCTGCCTCTCCTCTGTTGCATGATGTCTCCTGCCTCTCTGTTCTATGATGTCTCCTGCTTCTTCTCTTTTCCATGATGTCTCCTGCCTCTCCTCTGTTCCATGATGTCTCCTGCCTCTCCTCTGTTCTATGATGTCTCCTGCCTCTCCTCTGTTCCATGATGTCTCCTGCCTCTCCTCTGTTCTATGATGTCTCCTGCCTCTCCTCTGTTGCATGATGTCTCCTGCCTCTCTGTTCTATGATGTCTCCTGCTTCTCCTCTTTTCCATGATGTCTCCTGCCTCTCGTCTGTTCCATGAAGTCTCCTGCCTCTCCTCTGTTCCATGATGTCTCCTGCCTCTCCTCTGTTCTATGAGCTCTCCTGCCTCTCCTCTGTTCCATGATGTCTCCTGCCTCTCGTCTGTTCCATGATGTCTCCTGCCTCTCCTCTGTTCCATGATGTCTCCTGCCTCTCCTCTGTTCCATGATGTCTCCTGTCTCTCCTCTGTTCCATGATGTCTCCTGCCTCTCCTCTGTTCCGTGATGTCTCCTGCCTCTCCTCTGTTCCGTGATGTCTCCTGCCTCACCTCTGTTCCATGATGTCTCCTGCCTCTCCTCTGTTCTATGATGTCTCCTGCCTCTCCTCTGTTCTATGATGTCTCCTGCCTCTCCTCTGTTCTATGATGTCTCCTGCCTCTCCTCTGTTCCATGATGTCTCCTGCCTCTCCTCTGTTCCATGATGTCTCCTGCCTCTCCTCTGTTCCACGATGTCTCCTGCCTCTCCTCTGTTCCACGATGTCTCCTGCCTCTCCTCTGTTCCACGATGTCTCCTGCCTCTCCTCTGTTCTATGATGTCTCCTGCCTCTCCTCTGTTCCATGATGTCTCCTGCCTCTCCTCTGTTCTATGATGTCTCCTGCCTCTCCTCTGTTCTATGATGTCTCCTGCCTCTCCTCTGTTCCATGATGCCTCCTGCCTCTCGTCTGTTCCATGATGTCTCCTGCCTCTCCTCTGTTCCATGATGTCTCCTGCCTCTCCTCTGTTCTATGAGCTCTCCTGCCTCTCCTCTGTTCCATGATGTCTCCTGCCTCTCCTCTGTTCCATGATGTCTCCTGCCTGTCCTCTGTTCCATGATGTCTCCTGCCTCTCCTCTGTTCTATGATGTCTCCTGCCTCTCCTCTGTTCCATGATGTCTCCTGCCTCTCCTCTGTTCCATGATGTCTCCTGCCTCTCCTCTGTTCTATGATGTCTCCTGCCTCTCCTCTGTTCCATGATGTCTCCTGCCTCTCCTCTGTTCTATGATGTCTCCTGCCTCTCCTCTGTTCTATGATGTCTCCTGCCTCTCCTCTCTTCTATGAGCTCTCCTGCCTCTCCTCTGTTCCATGATGTCTCCTGCCTCTCGTCTGTTCCATGATGTCTCCTGCCTCTCCTTTGTTCCATGATGTCTCCTGCCTCTCCTCTGTTCCATGATGTCTCCTGCCTCTCCTCTGTTCTATGAGCTCTCCTGCCTCTCCTCTGTTCTATGAGCTCTCCTGCCTCTCCTCTGTTCCATGATGTCTCCTGCCTCTCCTCTGTTCCATGATGTCTCCTGCCTCTCCTCTGTTCCATGATGTCTCCTGCCTCTCCTCTGTTCCATGATGTCTCCTGCCTCTCCTCTGTTCCATGATGTCTCCTGCCTCTCCTCTGTTCTATGATGTCTCCTGCCTCTCCTCTGTGCTATGATGTCTCCTGCCTCTCCTCTGTTCCATGATGTCTCCTGCCTCTCCTCTGTTCTATGATGTCTCCTGCCTCTCCTCTGTTCTATGATGTCTCCTGCCTCTCCTCTGTTCCATGATGTCTCCTGCCTCACCTCTGTTCCATGATGTCTCCTGCCTCTCCTCAGTTCCATGATGTCTCCTGCCTCTCCTCTGTTCCATGATGTCTCCTGCCTCTCCTCTGTTCCATGATGTCTCCTGCCTCTCCTCTGTTCCATGATGTCTCCTGCCTCTCCTCTGTTCCATGATGTCTCCTGCCTCTCCTCTGTTCTATGATGTCTCCTGCCTCTCCTCTGTTCTATGATGTCTCCTGCCTCTCCTCTGTTCCATGATTTCTCCTGCCTCTCCTCTGTTCCATGATGTCTCCTGCCTCTCCTCTGTTCTATTATGTCTCCTGCCTCTCCTCTGTTCCATGATGTCTCCTGCCTCTCCTCTGTTCCATGATGTCTCCTGCCTCTCCTCTGTTCCATGAGCTCTCCTGCCTCTCCTCTGTTCCGTGATGTCTCCTGCCTCTCCTCTGTTCCGTGATGTCTCCTGCCCCTCCTCTGTTCCGTGATGTCTCCTGCCTCTCCTCTGTTCCGTGATGTCTCCTGCCTCTCCTCTGTTCCGTGATGTCTCCTGCCTCTCCTCTGTTCCATGATGTCTCCTGCCTCTCCTCTGTTCCGTGATGTCTCCTGCCTCTCTTCTGTTCCATGAGCTCTCCTGCCTCTCTTCTGTTCCATGATGTCTCCTGCCTCTCCTCTGTTCCATGATGTCTCCTGCCTCTCCTCTGTTCCATGAGCTCTCCTGCCTCTCCTCTGTTCCATGATGTCTCCTGCCTCTCCTCTGTTCCATGATGTCTCCTGCCTCTCCTCTGTTCCATGATGTCTCCTGCCTCTCCTCTGTTCCATGATGTCTCCTGCCTCCCCCCACCCTCTCCCCCCGCGCCCTCTCCCTCCCGCCCTCTCCCCCCCTCTCTCTCCCCCTCGCCCCCCCCCCTCTCTCTCCCCCTTCGCCCCCCCCCCCTCTCTCTCCCCCTTCGCCTTCTTCCCCCCCCCGCGCCCTCCCCCCTGCCCTCTCTCTCCCCCCTGCCCTCTCCCCCGCTCTCTCTCTCTCCCCCCTCTCTCCCCCCCGCCCTCTCTCCCCCCCGCCTTCACCCCCCATCTCTCGCCCCCCCTCCCCCCCGTCCACTCTCTCCCCTCTCTCCCCCCTCCCTCTCTCTCTCCCCCCCCCTCCCTCTCTCTCTCTCTCTCCCCCCTCCCCCCTCTCTCTCCCCCCTCCCTCTCTCTCTCCTTCAGTTTTTCCTCTCTTCGTCTTCTGTCTTTCATTTCCATTTTTTCTCTCCAGGGTGCGATGGCTGCTACATACTCGGCACTGAACCACAAGACATTTCAGCCAATACTCGAGCCCGTGGCGGCCTCCAATCTAGCTCAGCGGCGTAGCATGAAAAAGCGAACGTCGACAGACTTATAGGGGTAACTGTGTCCGCTGAATCCTGGGAAGTCCATGCCGTGGTCTCTCGGAGCGTGGAGTTCCTACATTACTTGAATATCCTGTACATGTCTCTTGTGGAATTCACATGGCGTGAGGTTCATCCTGTGCTCTCCATTCTGTGTTCATTATAAATATCAGGGTACGTCACCGGCTTGCCGGATCTCTGCACCGGAATACGCCTCCTTGTCCAGGTCACCTCCGCTGCGGAGGGCTCACTGTAACGCTGTAGATTCTGCTGCATTTTCATTGGCCGGTCCATCTCCGGAGAGATTTTATATATACCGGAAAATGACTAGAACAAGGATTCCCTCCACTCCTCAACAGCGCTCACTTACCGCTTACTAATCTTCACAACGCATGACCGCCGCCATGTTCTCACAGGATTGTGCGCAACGGCGTGAACATGTCGCCATGGTTGTGTACGTCTCGTGGATGCAGTAGTCTCTAGACCTTTACACGAATGGTCGGGGGAACCAAACTGGGCGTCGTGGCAAAAATTCCTGCGTTTTATCAGAACAAACGTGCTGTAAAGACTCGTCCCCGCCTCCCGCGCGTCGCTGTCTGTGCCTGCCACCATCACCACGGGAGGAGTCGGGGGGGCCACAGACTCATTTTTCTTGGGTTGGGTTGTAAATAATTCTGTTGTATTAAGTTTGTACCTATTGTACACATGTAATCAATATTATTGCTTTTATTTTTATTTTTTTTTCTTTCTTTTTTTATTTTGTTTTCACGGTACCATTGAATAATTTTTACCGGTCAGGTAAAATTTATATTTTTGTAGAAACGATTATTTGAAAAAAAAAAAACCAAAATATAAATTGGGATCCTGGCTCACAGGGAAGGCGGGGGGGTGGGGGGGGTGGCACAAGCCAAATTTTTATCTGTGGTGTAACAAACAACAAAATCTTATGCGTCGTCTCGTAAAGTGTTGGAAAAGTCGTGTCGGTAGAACCGTTTGTGCAGGAGAACGAGTCGGTGTCTTAGTCCCGTGTATTTGTGCAGAATAGTCCAATGATGTATTGGTAGGAAAACGTGGTAGCTGAGGTTCTGCCTGAGTCTTAAAAGCATTCTGGGTAATTATGCCTTCATCCAATCAGAACATAGCTCTGGTCTGGGTGGAACGGATCGGTCGGCTGAGTCCTTTGACTTGTGTAGAAGGTCGCTTGGCTCGTCCGTCCTCCGCTGACTCATCAACGCTCATTGTGTGTTCTGCTTTCATCTTGATGACGTTCGGAGAGTGGGAGGAGCCTCTTTCACCTGTGCGCAGAGGCCTCGTTCTGCGTACTTCAGATGCCTACAGAATGTATTTGAAAATGAAAAGAGCAATAATTAAATTTTACAAAAAATTTCTTCACCCCCCCCAACAATATTAGCCTTCAAAGCTCCAACGTCCATTTTCTTCACGTTATTACGTTGGTTGCACAGCGGACGGCATGGACTGGGGTTCGGCAGCCAATAAGCATGAAGGAACTCCACCGTGAAGTGTATTGGGACGTTTGTTATGTTGAGGTGTAGTTTTGGTGTTTTCTTATCCCAGTTTTGGAGTTGTACTTTCATGTCACTTTTTACGTTGCCCATATCTCGACTAGAACGTTAGAGCCCTGCTTTAATTAGAGTCATTGGGAAGAAGAGAGGAGCTGGGGAGAGGAATTTAAAACCTGGAAAGAGCAGGTTCTGCCACTAGATGGCTCCTGGTCCCAAAGCTGCCATGTTGGGTCACATGACCTATTGCAGCTGTGCATTGTGGGATGAGAACTGTCACCAATAGCCATTGTGTCCCCTGCTCACATGACCCAGAAGTGCGTTATTGAGTTTTTAACACTCCCCCCACTCTACAATTCCCATACAGTACATATTCCAATGTAGTATATGGGCAATAGTATATACAGTAGACCCCTCTATAAATGATGGCCTTCAGGTGTCTTCAGTGAAGGGTAATGGTAATATTCCTCATACAAAGACATTGTAGACAACTGTGATCTTCCAACCTTGTGGTAAGTTGGTGAAGAACCTTTTCTGTTTTACCATGACTGGGCCCCTGTGTACAAAGCCAGTTCCATGAAGACATTTGTTGACCAATTTAGATTAGCTCCAAAAATACATGGGTTGACCAGTTTGAATTAGCTCACTAAAGACCTGGGTTGACCAGTTTGGACCATCTCCAAAAAGATATGGGTTGACCAGTTTGGACCATCTCCAAAAAGATATGGGTTGACCAGTGTGAACCAGCTTCGGAAAGATATGTTTTGACCATTTTAGACCAGCTCCATAAAGACATTGGTTGACCAGTTTGGACCAGCACCATAAAGGACACGGGTTGACCAATTTAGACTAGCTCCAAAAAGATGTGGGTGGACCAGTTTGGACCAGCTCCAAAAAGATACGGGTTGACCAGTTTGGACCAGCACCATAAAGACATGGGTTGACCAATTTAGACTAGTTCCATAAAGATATGGGTTGACCAGTTTGGACCAGCTCCGGAATATCATGGTTTTGTAATGTTGGGTGGAGTTCTACTATTTGGGGTCCTCATAAATAATAGGTTTCACTTGCTTATAGAGGAGGTTGATGTCTAATCAAGAGTTTTGTAAATGCATATTTTTCCGGAGATTCCCCTCTTTTGAAATGTCACATGTATAATTATTTAATTCTTTACTTGGACCTGGAGGAATTATTTATAAGTTTTTGAAAGACAAGGGTTAAACAGTTTGGACCAGCTCCATAAAGACTTGGGTTGACCAATTTGACACAGCTTCATAAAAACTTGAGATAACCAGTTTGGACCAGCTCCATAAAGACATGGGTTGACCAGTCTGGAACAGCTCCATAAAGACAACGTTTGACCATTTTGAACCTGCTCCATAAAGATTTTAGTTGACCAGTGTGGACCAGCTTCATAAAGACATGGGCTGACCAGTTTAGAACAGCTTCATAAAGAAAGTTTCACCAGTCTGAACCAGATCCATAAAGAGGTTTGACTAATTTCAATCAGATCCATAAAGACATGGGTTGAACAGTTTGAACCAGATCCATAAAGACATGGGTTGACCAGTTTCTATGAGATCCATAAAGAAATGGGTTGACCAGTTTGGACTAGATCCATAGACATTGGTTAACCAGTTTGGACCAACTTCATAAAGACATGGC
>NW_028321532.1:0-59134 GCF_062004578.1 Staurois parvus | reverse complement strand
CTGGTAGCGTCTGACCGGTTGGGCCCCCGGAGAGCGGGGAGTGGAGGAGCTCCGGCGTTCAGTAGCTGCTCGTTGTGCGGTGCCCCCCCCCCCCTCCTCTCCAGCACTTGGCAGGCGTCCTCCTTCCCCAAAACTTCTAATAAAAGTGGACGGAATTCTGGGCAGACCGCGCGCCGGCCGCTCCAACTTCCATTAACCCCGCGTGTCCCGGATGGGACGGCGTGCTCAGAGCGGGGCCTGTGTGCAGCTTCCATCACTGCCTTTGCACTCTGGTATCATCAGTCTTTTGGTCTCGGTTCATTTGTAGGCGGGCCCCAAGGAGCGCCGGGCGCTGTGCGCATAAATGATAACCGGCCCTTCTCCCCTGCTGTGGCTGCGCTCCGCAGGGATTCAAACTTGTCAACTTTATTTATCCAGACAACACATACAAGGAGTACCTGCTTGGGAAAGGAGAACCCTGGTATATGGAAAGGATTCTTTACAGTAAGAGCTGTGCAGTGTGCAGACAGTGGAATAAATCTGATCCCAGGAGGAGCCGATTGTAATGGGGACCAGAAGGACCTCCTGTGGATCAGCTGTGAGTTGGGATTTATGTGGGTGCAGGTTTGTGTTTGGATCTGTCGGGGGAGGGGGGGGGGATTTATAGCCCTCAGAGAGTTCGGAAAATTCCTCAGGGAGCACTACTGGCGTCAGCAATCATCTCTGTCCAATCAGAGCGTTGCTGACCCTGTGACTGACAGTGAGTGTGAAACTTTCCCGATAATGGTTCCTTCCTCTGTGTTCAGTCCTCGGGAGAATGTAGATTGTGTATGGGACCTTCACCTTCCTCATCCATCTCCCCGGGAGAATGTAGATTGTGTATGGGACCTTCACCTTCCTCATCCATCTCCCCGAGTCCCCAGGAGAATGTAGATTGTGTGTGGGACCTTCACCTTCCTCATCCATCTCCGAGTCCCCGGGAGAATGTAGATTGTGTATGGGACCTTCACCTTCCTCATCCATCTCCCCGGGAGAATGTAGATTGTGTGTGGGACCTTCACCTTCCTCATCCATCTCCGAGTCCCCGGGAGAATGTAGATTGTGTGTGGGACCTTCACCTTCCTCATCCATCTCCCCGAGTCCCCGGGAGAATGTAGATTGTGTATGGGACCTTCACCTTCCTCATCCATCTCCGAGTCCCCGGGAGAATGTAGATTGTGTATGGGACCTTCACCTTCCTCATCCATCTCCGAGTCCCCGGGAGAATGTAGATTGTGTGTGGGACCTTCACCTTCCTCATCCATCTCCGAGTCCCCGGGAGAATGTAGATTGTGTGTGGGACCTTCACCTTCCTCATCCCATCTCCCCGAGTGCCCGGGAGAATGTAGATTGTGTATGGGACCTTCACCTTCCTCATCCATCTTCCCGAGTCCCCAGGAGAATGTAGATTGTGTGTATGGGACCTTCACCTTCCTCATCCATCTCCCCGAGTCCCCAGGAGAATGTAGATTGCGTATGGGACCTTCACCTTCCTCATCCATCTCCCCAGGAGAATGTAGATTGTGTATGGGACCTTCACCTTCCTCATCCGAGTCCCCGGGAGAATGTAGATTGTGTATGGGACCTTCACCTTCCTCATCCGAGTCCCCGGGAGAATGTAGATTGTGTATGGGACCTTCACCTTCCTCATCCATCTCTCCGAGTCCCCGGGACAATGTAGATTGTGTATGGGACCTTCACCTTCCTCATCCATCTCCGAGTCCCCGGGAGAATGTAGATTGTGTATGGGACCTTCACCTTCCTCATCCATCTCCCCGGGAGAATGTAGATTGTGTGTGGGACCTTCACCTTCCTCATCCATCTCCGAGTCCCCGGGAGAATGTAGATTGTGTATGGGACCTTCACCTTCCTCATCCATCTCCCCGAGTCCCCAGGAGAATGTAGATTGCGTATGGGACCTTCACCTTCCTCATCCATCTCCCCAGGAGAATGTAGATTGTGTATGGGACCTTCACCTTCCTCATCCGTCTCCCCGAGTCCCCGGGAGAATGTAGATTGTGTATGGGACCTTCACCTTCCTCATCCGAGTCCCCGGGAGAATGTAGATTGTGTATGGGACCTTCACCTTCCTCATCCATCTCTCCGAGTCCCCGGGACAATGTAGATTGTGTATGGGACCTTCACCTTCCTCATCCATCTCCCCGAGTCCCCAGGAGAATGTAGATTGTGTATGGGACCTTCACCTTCCTCATCCATCTTCCCGAGTCCCCAGGAGAATGTAGATTGTGTATGGGACCTTCACCTTCCTCATCCATCTCCCCGAGTCCCCGGGAGAATGTAGATTGTGTATGGGACCTTCACCTTCCTCATCCATCTCCCCGAGTCCCCAGGAGAATGTAGATTGTGTATGGGACCTTCACCTTCCTCATCCATCTCCCCGAGTCCCCGGGAGAATGTAGATTGTGTGTGTGTGTGGGACCTTCACCTTCCTCATCCATCTCCGAGTCCCCGGGAGAATGTAGATTGTGTATGGGACCTTCACCTTCCTCATCCATCCCCCCGAGTCCCCGGGACAATGTAGATTGTGTATGGGACCTTCACCTTCCTCATCCATCTCCCCAAGTCCCCAGGAGAATGTAGATTGTGTGTGGGACCTTCACCTTCCTCATCCGTCTCCGAGTCCTCGGGAGAATGTAGATTGTGTATGGGACCTTCACCTTCCTCATCCCATCTCCGAGTCCCCAGGAGAATGTAGATTGTGTATGGGACCTTCACCTTCCTCATCCATCTCCCCGAGTCCCCGGGAGAATGTAGATTGTGTGTGGGACCTTCACCTTCCTCATCCATCTCCCCGAGTCCCCGGGAGAATGTAGATTGTGTATGGGACCTTCACCTTCCTCATCCATCTTCCCAGGAGAATGTAGATTGTGTGTATGGGACCTTCACCTTCCTCATCCATCTCCCCGAGTCCCCGGGAGAATGTAGATTGTGTATGGGACCTTCACCTTCCTCATCCCATCTCCAAGTCCCCGGGAGAATGTAGATTGTGTGTGGGACCTTCACCTTCCTCATCCCATCTCCAAGTCCCCGGGAGAATGTAGATTGTGTATGGGACCTTCACCTTCCTCATCCATCTCCCCAGGAGAATGTAGATTGTGTGTATGGGACCTTCACCTTCCTCATCCGTCTCCCCGAGTCCCCGGGAGAATGTAGACTGTGTATGGGACCTTCACCTTCCTCATCCATCTCCCCGAGTCCCCAGGACAATGTAGATTGTGTATGGGACCTTCACCTTCCTCATCCATCTCCCCGAGTCCCCGGGAGAATGTAGATTGTGTATGGGACCTTCACCTTCCTCATCCGTCTCCCCGAGTCCCCGGGACAATGTAGATTGTGTATGGGACCTTCACCTTCCTCATCCATCTCCCCGGGAGAATGTAGATTGTGTATGGGACCTTCACCTTCCTCATCCATCTCCCCGAGTCCCCAGGGAGAATGTAGATTGTGTATGGGACCTTCACCTTCCTCATCCATCTCCCCGAGTCCCCGGGAGAATGTAGATTGTGTGTGTGTGTGGGACCTTCACCTTCCTCATCCATCTCCGAGTCCCCGGGAGAATGTAGATTGTGTATGGGACCTTCACCTTCCTCATCCATCCCCCCGAGTCCCCAAGACAATGTAGATTGTGTATGGGACCTTCACCTTCCTCATCCATCTCCCCGAGTCCCCAGGAGAATGTAGATTGTGTGTGGGACCTTCACCTTCCTCATCCGTCTCCGAGTCCTCGGGAGAATGTAGATTGTGTATGGGACCTTCACCTTCCTCATCCCATCTCCGAGTCCCCAGGAGAATGTAGATTGTGTATGGGACCTTCACCTTCCTCATCCATCTCCCCGAGTCCCCGGGAGAATGTAGATTGTGTGTGGGACCTTCACCTTCCTCATCCATCTCCCCGAGTCCCCGGGAGAATGTAGATTGTGTATGGGACCTTCACCTTCCTCATCCATCTTCCCAGGAGAATGTAGATTGTGTGTATGGGACCTTCACCTTCCTCATCCATCTCCCCGAGTCCCCGGGAGAATGTAGATTGTGTATGGGACCTTCACCTTCCTCATCCCATCTCCAAGTCCCCGGGAAAATGTAGATTGTGTATGGGACCTTCACCTTCCTCATCCATCTCCCCAGGAGAATGTAGATTGTGTGTGTGGGACCTTCACCTTCCTCATCCATCTCCCCGAGTCCCCGGGAGAATGTAGATTGTGTATGGGACCTTCACCTTCCTCATCCATCTCCCCGAGTCCCCAGGAGAATGTAGATTGTGTATGGGACCTTCACCTTCCTCATCCATCTCCCCGAGTCCCCGGGAGAATGTAGATTGTGTGTGTGTGTGGGACCTTCACCTTCCTCATCCATCTCCGAGTCCCCGGGAGAATGTAGATTGTGTATGGGACCTTCACCTTCCTCATCCATCCCCCCGAGTCCCCGGGACAATGTAGATTGTGTATGGGACCTTCACCTTCCTCATCCATCTCCCCGAGTCCCCAGGAGAATGTAGATTGTGTGTGGGACCTTCACCTTCCTCATCCGTCTCCGAGTCCTCGGGAGAATGTAGATTGTGTATGGGACCTTCACCTTCCTCATCCCATCTCCGAGTCCCCAGGAGAATGTAGATTGTGTATGGGACCTTCACCTTCCTCATCCATCTCCCCGAGTCCCCGGGAGAATGTAGATTGTGTGTGGGACCTTCACCTTCCTCATCCATCTCCCCGAGTCCCCGGGAGAATGTAGATTGTGTATGGGACCTTCACCTTCCTCATCCATCTTCCCAGGAGAATGTAGATTGTGTGTATGGGACCTTCACCTTCCTCATCCATCTCCCCGAGTCCCCGGGAGAATGTAGATTGTGTATGGGACCTTCACCTTCCTCATCCCATCTCCAAGTCCCCGGGAGAATGTAGATTGTGTGTGGGACCTTCACCTTCCTCATCCCATCTCCAAGTCCCCGGGAGAATGTAGATTGTGTATGGGACCTTCACCTTCCTCATCCATCTCCCCAGGAGAATGTAGATTGTGTGTATGGGACCTTCACCTTCCTCATCCGTCTCCCCGAGTCCCCGGGAGAATGTAGACTGTGTATGGGACCTTCACCTTCCTCATCCATCTCCCCGAGTCCCCAGGACAATGTAGATTGTGTATGGGACCTTCACCTTCCTCATCCATCTCCCCGAGTCCCCGGGAGAATGTAGATTGTGTATGGGACCTTCACCTTCCTCATCCATCTCTCCGAGTCCCCGGGAGAATGTAGATTGTGTATGGGACCTTCACCTTCCTCATCCGTCTCCCCGAGTCCCCGGGACAATGTAGATTGTGTATGGGACCTTCACCTTCCTCATCCATCTCCCGGGAGAATGTAGATTGTGTATGGGACCTTCACCTTCCTCATCCATCTCCCCGAGTCCCCAGGAGAATGTAGATTGTGTATGGGACCTTCACCTTCCTCATCCATCTCCCCGAGTCCCCGGGAGAATGTAGATTGTGTGTGTGTGTGGGACCTTCACCTTCCTCATCCATCTCCGAGTCCCCGGGAGAATGTAGATTGTGTATGGGACCTTCACCTTCCTCATCCATCCCCCCGAGTCCCCGGGACAATGTAGATTGTGTAGGGGACCTTCACCTTCCTCATCCATCTCCCCGAGTCCCCAGGAGAATGTAGATTGTGTGTGGGACCTTCACCTTCCTCATCCGTCTCCGAGTCCTCGGGAGAATGTAGATTGTGTATGGGACCTTCACCTTCCTCATCCCATCTCCGAGTCCCCAGGAGAATGTAGATTGTGTATGGGACCTTCACCTTCCTCATCCATCTCCCCGAGTCCCCGGGAGAATGTAGATTGTGTGTGGGACCTTCACCTTCCTCATCCATCTCCCCGAGTCCCCGGGAGAATGTAGATTGTGTATGGGACCTTCACCTTCCTCATCCATCTTCCCAGGAGAATGTAGATTGTGTGTATGGGACCTTCACCTTCCTCATCCATCTCCCCGAGTCCCCGGGAGAATGTAGATTGTGTATGGGACCTTCACCTTCCTCATCCCATCTCCAAGTCCCCGGGAGAATGTAGATTGTGTATGGGACCTTCACCTTCCTCATCCATCTCCCCAGGAGAATGTAGATTGTGTGTATGGGACCTTCACCTTCCTCATCCGTCTCCCCGAGTCCCCGGGAGAATGTAGACTGTGTATGGGACCTTCACCTTCCTCATCCATCTCCCCGAGTCCCCAGGACAATGTAGATTGTGTATGGGACCTTCACCTTCCTCATCCATCTCCCCGAGTCCCCGGGAGAATGTAGATTGTGTATGGGACCTTCACCTTCCTCATCCATCTCTCCGAGTCCCCGGGAGAATGTAGATTGTGTATGGGACCTTCACCTTCCTCATCCGTCTCCCCGAGTCCCCGGGACAATGTAGATTGTGTATGGGACCTTCACCTTCCTCATCCATCCCCCCGAGTCCCCGGGAGAATGTAGATTGTGTATGGGACCTTCACCTTCCTCATCCATCTCCCCGAGTCCCCAGGAGAATGTAGATTGTGTGTGGGACCTTCACCTTCCTCATCCGTCTCCCCGAGTCCCCAGGAGAATGTAGATTGTGTATGGGACCTTCACCTTCCTCATCCGTCTCCCCGAGTCCCCGGGACAATGTAGACTGTGTATGGGACCTTAACCTTCCTCATCCCATCCCCGAGTCCCCGGGAGAATGTAGATTATGTATGGGACCTTCACCTTCCTCATCCATCTCCCCGGGAGAATGTAGATTGTATATGGGACCTTCACCTTCCTCATCCATCTCCCCGAGTCCTCGGGAGAATGTAGATTGTGTATGGGACCTTCACCTTCCTCATCCATCTCCGAGTCCCCGGGAGAATGTAGATTGTGTATGGGACCTTCACCTTCCTCATTCTATCTCCCCGAGTCCCCGGGAGAATGTAGATTGTGTATGGGACCTTCACCTTCCTCATCCCATCTCCGAGTCCCCGGGAGAATGTAGATTGTGTGTATGGGACCTTCACCTTCCTCATCCATCTCCCCAAGTCCCGGGAGAATGTAGATTGTGTATGGGACCTTCACCTTCCTCATCCATCTCCCCGAGTCTACGGGAGAATGTAGATTGTGTATGGGACCTTCACCTTCCTCATCCGTCTCCCCGAGTCCCCAGGAGAATATAGATTGTGTGTATGGGACCTTCACCTTCCTCATCCCATCTCCCCGAGTCCCCAGGAGAATGTAGATTGCGTATGGGACCTTCACCTTCCTCATCCGTCTCCCCGAGTCCCCAGGAGAATGTAGATTGTGTGTGGGACCTTCACCTTCCTCATCCATCTCCCTGAGTCCCCGGGAGAATGTAGATTGTGTATGGGACCTTCACCTTCCTCATCCCATCTCCCCGAGTCCCCGGGAGAATGTAGATTGTGTATGGGACCTTCACCTTCCTCATCCATCTCTCCGAGTCCCCGGGAGAATGTAGATTGTGTATGGGACCTTCACCTTCCTCATCCGTCTCCCCGAGTCCCCGGGAGAATGTAGATTGTGTATGGGACCTTCACCTTCCTCATCCATCTTCCCGAGTCCCCAGGAGAATGTAGATTGTGTATGGGACCTTCACCTTCCTCATCCATCTCCCCGAGTCCTCGGGAGAATGTAGATTGTGTATGGGACCTTCACCTTCCTCATCCATCTCCGAGTCCCCGGGAGAATGTAGATTGTGTATGGGACCTTCACCTTCCTCATTCTATCTCCCCGAGTCCCCGGGAGAATGTAGATTGTGTATGGGACCTTCACCTTCCTCATCCCATCTCCGAGTCCCCGGGAGAATGTAGATTGTGTGTATGGGACCTTCACCTTCCTCATCCATCTCCCCAAGTCCCCGGGAGAATGTAGATTGTGTATGGGACCTTCACCTTCCTCATCCATCTCCCCGAGTCTACGGGAGAATGTAGATTGTGTATGGGGCCTTCACCTTCCTCATCCGTCTCCCCGAGTCCCCAGGAGAATATAGATTGTGTGTATGGGACCTTCACCTTCCTCATCCCATCTCCCCGAGTCCCCAGGAGAATGTAGATTGCGTATGGGACCTTCACCTTCCTCATCCGTCTCCCCGAGTCCCCAGGAGAATGTAGATTGTGTGTGGGACCTTCACCTTCCTCATCCATCTCCCTGAGTCCCCGGGAGAATGTAGATTGTGTATGGGACCTTCACCTTCCTCATCCCATCTCCCCGAGTCCCCGGGAGAATGTAGATTGTGTATGGGACCTTCACCTTCCTCATCCATCTCTCCGAGTCCCCGGGAGAATGTAGATTGTGTATGGGACCTTCACCTTCCTCATCCGTCTCCCCGAGTCCCCGGGAGAATGTAGATTGTGTATGGGACCTTCACCTTCCTCATCCCATCTCCCCGAGTCCCCGGGAGAATGTAGATTGTGTATGGGACCTTCACCTTCCTCATCCACCTCCCTGAGTCCCCGGGAGAATGTAGATTGTGTATGGGACCTTCACCTTCCTCATCCGTCTCCCCGAGTCCCCAGGACAATGTAGATTGTGTATGGGACCTTCACCTTCCTCATCCATCTCCCCGAGTCCCCGGGAGAATGTAGATTGTGTATGGGACCTTCACCTTCCTCATCCATCTCCCCGGGAGAATGTAGATTGTATATGGGACCTTCACCTCCCTCATCCATCTCCCCGAGTCCCCGGGAGAATGTAGATTGTGTATGGGACCTCCACCTTCCTCATCCCATCTCCGAGTCCCCGGGAGAATGTAGACTGTGTATGGGACCTTCACCTTCCTCATCCATCTCCCCGAGTCCCCGGGAGAATGTAGATTGTGTATGGGACCTTCACCTTCCTCATCCCATCTCCGAGTCCCCGGGAGAATGTAGATTGTGTGTATGGGACCTTCACCTTCCTCATCCATCTCCCCGAGTCCCCGGGAGAATGTAGATTGTGTATGGGACCTTCACCTTCCTCATCCATCTCCCCGAGTCCCCGGGAGAATGTAGATTGTGTATGGGACCTTCACCTTCCTCATCCATCTCCCTGAGTCTCCGGGAGAATATAGACTGTGTATGGGACCTTCACCTTCCTCATCCGTCTCCCCGAGTCCCCAGGAGAATGTAGACTGTGTATGGGACCTTCACCTTCCTCATCCGTCTCCCCGAGTCCCCAGGAGAATGTAGATTGTGTATGGGACCTTCACCTTCCTCATCCATCTCCCCGAGTCCCCGGGAGAATGTAGATTGTGTATGGGACCTTCACCTTCCTCATCCATCTCCCCGAGTCCCCGGGAGAATGTAGATTGTGTATGGGACCTTCACCTTCCTCATCCATCTCCCCGAGTCCCCGGGAGAATGTAGATTGTGTATGGGACCTTCACCTTCCTCATCCATCTCCCTGAGTCCCCGGGAGAATGTAGATTGTGTATGGGACCTTCACCTTCCTCATCCATCTCCCTGAGTCCCCGGGAGAATGTAGATTGTGTATGGGACCTTCACCTTCCTCATCCATCCCCGAGTCCCCGGGAGAATGTAGATTGTGTGTATGGGACCTTCACCTTCCTCATCCATCTCCCAGAGTCCCCGGGAGAATGTAGATTGTGTATGGGACCTTCACCTTCCTCATCCATCTCCCCGAGTCCCCGGGAGAATGTAGATTGTGTATGGGACCTTCACCTTCCTCATCCGTCTCCCCGAGTCCCCGGGAGAATGTAGATTGTGTATGGGACCTTCACCTTCCTCATCCATCTCCCCGAGTCCCCGGGAGAATGTAGATTGTGTATGGGACCTTCACCTTCCTCATCCATCTCCCCGAGTCCCCGGGAGAATGTAGATTGTGTGTATGGGACCTTCACCTTCCTCATCCCATCTCCCCGAGTCCCCAGGAGAATGTAGATTGTGTGTGGGACCTTCACCTTCATCATCCATCTTCCCGAGTCCCCGGGACAATGTAGATTGTGTATGGGACCTTCACCTTCCTCATCCATCTCCCCGGGAGAATGTAGATTGTGTATGGGACCTTCACCTTCCTCATCCATCTCCCTGAGTCCCCGGGACAATGTAGATTGTGTATGGGACCTTCACCTTCCTCATCCATCTCCCTGAGTCCCCGGGACAATGTAGATTGTGTATGGGACCTTCACCTTCCTCATCCATCTCCCCGAGTCCCCGGGAGAATGTAGACTGTGTATGGGACCTTCACCTTCCTCATTCGTCTCCCCGAGTCCCCGGGAGAATGTAGATTGTGTATGGGACCTTCACCTTCCTCATCCATCTCCCTGAGTCCCCGGGAGAATGTAGATTGTGTGTGGGACCTTCACCTTCCTCATCCATCTCCCTGAGTCCCCAGGAGAATGTAGATTGTGTATGGGACCTTCACCTTCCTCATCCGAGTCCCCGAGTCCCCGGGAGAATGTAGATTGTGTATGGGACCTTCACCTTCCTCATCCATCTCCCCGAGTCCCCGGGAGAATGTAGATTGTGTATGGGACCTTCACCTTCCTCATCCGAGTCCCCGAGTCCCCGGGAGAATGTAGATTGTGTATGGGACCTTCACCTTCCTCATCCATCTCCCCGAGTCCCCGGGAGAATGTAGATTGTGTATGGGACCTTCACCTTCCTCATCCGAGTCCCCGAGTCCCCAGGAGAATGTAGATTGTGTATGGGACCTTCACCTTCCTCATCCGAGTCCCCGAGTCCCCAGGAGAATGTAGATTGTGTATGGGACCTTCACCTTCCTCATCCATCTCCCCGAGTCCCCGGGAGAATGTAGATTGTGTATGGGACCTTCACCTTCCTCATCCATCTCCCTGAGTCCCCGGGAGAATGTAGATTGTGTGTATGGGACCTTCACCTTCCTCATCCATCTCCCCGAGTCCCCAGGAGAATGTAGATTGTGTATGGGACCTTCACCTTCCTCATCCACCTCCCTGAGTCCCCGGGAGAATGTAGATTGTGTGTGGGACCTTCACCTTCCTCATCCATCTCCCTGAGTCCCCAGGAGAATGTAGATTGTGTATGGGACCTTCACCTTCCTCATCCCATCTCCCCGAGTCCCCGGGAGAATGTAGATTGTGTGTGGGACCTTCACCTTCCTCATCCATCTCCGAGTCCCCGGGAGAATGTAGATTGTGTATGGGACCTTCACCTTCCTCATCCCATCTCCCCGAGTCCCCGGGAGAATGTAGATTGTGTATGGGACCTTCACCTTCCTCATCCATCTCTCCGAGTCCCCAGGAGAATGTAGATTGTGTATGGGACCTTCACCTTCCTCATCCATCTCCGAGTCCCCGGGAGAATGTAGATTGTGTATGGGACCTTCACCTTCCTCATCCGAGTCCCCGAGAGAATGTAGATTGTGTATGGGACCTTCACCTTCCTCATCCGAGTCCCCAGGAGAATGTAGATTGTGTGTGGGACCTTCACCTTCCTCATCCATCTCCCTGAGTCCCCGGGAGAATGTAGATTGTGTATGGGACCTTCACCTTCCTCATCCATCTCCCTGAGTCCCCAGGAGAATGTAGATTGTGTGTATGGGACCTTCACCTTCCTCATCCATCTCCCTGAGTCCCCGGGAGAATGTAGATTGTGTATGGGACCTTCACCTTCCTCATCCATCTCCCCGAGTCCCCGGGAGAATGTAGATTGTGTATGGGACCTTCACCTTCCTCATCCGAGTCCCCGGGACAATGTAGATTGAGATGTGAGATGAGGAAGGTGAAGGTTCCACACACAATGTAGGTCTTGGTTCCCTGATGGGTGGATGTCCTGGCCGTGTCTACAATTCTCCCTGAGAGGTGCCCTCCAGTCTCCCCTCAGAGTTCTCCCTCGTGTGGCTCCTCATCTGACCTCATCGGCCACTTTGTGATGTCATATTGTGGGGAGGAAATGGAGACTTGACATCGTAGACCTGTGATCAGTCATGGAGAAGTGGCGGCAACACCCGAGAGAGATCTTCTGGTGCCCTGGACCTTGTGTCTGATCGGCATGTCAGCATGTTCGGCTTCCTCCTCTGGAGTCTGTGCTGTGATCTGTACAAAATGATTTTCTGACCGATCGCCCCTCTGCTGGGTGATGTAATGTGGAGGTGTATAGGGGCCCGGCAGGAGCGGGGTCCCCTCTCTGGGGGTGATGTACAGATCTCCTCTGCGTGTTCTATCTGATGGCGTTGGTGAATTCCTCCCTTCTTTTATACATGGAATGGGGGGGCGGTTAGGGGGGGTCTCCTTCCTGGGGGGGGGGCGGTTGAGGGGGTCTCCTTCCTGGGGGGGGGGGACAGTTGGGGGGGTTTCATTCCCCCAGAATGTCAATAGTAAATATTTTTATTTTCTGGTTATTTTTATTATTCTAATCCCGGATTTGTATGACCATTACACGGGGTGTATGTGGGGGCCATCCGTGTGCTCCGCACTGTATAATCTCGGATTTGTATGACCATTACACGGGGTGTATGTGGGGCCATCCGTGTGCTCCGCACTGTATAATCCCGGATTTGTATGACCGTTACACGGGGTGTATGTGGGGCCATCCGTGTGCTCCGCACTGTATAATCCCGGATTTGTATGACCGTTACACGGGGTGTATGTGGGGCCATCCGTGTGCTCCGCACTGTATAATCCCGGATTGGTATGACCATTACACGGGGTGTATGTGGGGCCATACGTGTGCTCCGCACTGTATAATCCCGGATTTGTATGACCGTTACACGGGGTGTATGTGGGGCCATCCGTGTGCTCCGCACTGTATAATCCCGGATTGGTATGACCGTTACACGGGGTGTATGTGGGGCCATCCGTGTGCTCCGCACTGTATAATCCCGGATTTGTATGACCGTTACACGGGGTGTATGTGGGGCCATCCGTGTGCTCCGCACTGTAAAATCTCGTACAGAGAGACACTCCAATGTCCATCCAGTCTCGGTGAGCGCTTCCAGCCCGGCAGTCGGGGGGTTAATCCAGCGGGGAGTCTGCAGACGGTCCTGACGTGTGAGCGGAGCACACGGGGTTAAAGAGTCACCTGCAGCGGGGGAGGCTGGCTGTAAAGTGATCCGGGGGCTCAGGAAGGGGGGGGGGGTTATTGTCCCGGGAGGGGGGAGATGAGGAGAGAGTGAAGTGTTCCAGAGGTGAGCTGGCTTCCTCCTTCCTCTGCCGCAGACAGGGATCCCCCCCCCCCCCACCGCCACCGCAGCTGGAGGAGCTTAACGTCCCATTGACTAATACAGACCCCCCCCAACTGTTCCCCTATACAGACCCCCCCCAACTGTTCCCCTATACGGACCCCCCCCAACTGTTCCCCTATACGGACCCCCCCAACTGTTCCGCTATACAGACCCCCTCCAACTGTTCCCCTATACGGACCCCCCCCAACTGTTCCCCTATACGGACCCCCCCCAACTGTTCCCCTATACGGACCCCCCCCAACTGTTCCCCTATACAGACCCCCCCAACTGTTCCCCTATACGGACCCCCCCCAACTGTTCCCCTATACAGACCCCCCCAACTGTTCCCCTATACGGACCCCCCCCAACTGTTCCGCTATACAGACCCCCTCCAACTGTTCCCCTATACGGACCCCCCCCAACTGTTCCCCTATACGGACCCCCCCCAACTGTTCCGCTATACAGACCCCCCCCAACTGTTCCCCTATACGGACCCCCCCCAACTGTTCCCCTATACGGACCCCCCCCAACTGTTCCGCTATACAGACCCCCCCCAACTGTTCCCCTATACGGACCCCCCCAACTGTTCCCCTATATGGACCCCCCCAACTGTTCCCCTATACGGACCCCCCCCAACTGTTCCCCTATACAGACCCCCCCCAACTGTTCCAATATACAAGAGCCCCTAATTATTCCAACATAGAAAACACCCCCCAACTGTTCCTCTATATGATACCCACCCTTTGCAGCAGGGTCCCCATCCGAATCCCCCTTGCAGCAGGGTCCCCGTCGGAATCCCCCTTCCAGCAAGGTCCCCGTCGGAATCCCCCCTTCCAGCAGGGTCCCCGTCGGAATCCCCCTTTGCAGCAGGGTCCCCGTCCGAATCCCCCTTTGCAGCAGGGTCCCCGTCGGAATCCCCCTTTGCAGCAGGGTCCCCGTCCGAATCCCCCTTTGCAGCAGGGTCCCCGTCCAAATCCCCCTTCCAGCAGGGTCCCCGTCGGAATCCCCCTTGCAGCAGGGCCCCCGTCCGAATCCCCCTTGCAGCAGGGCCCCCGTCCGAATCCCCCTTGCAGCAGGGCCCCCGTCGGAATCCCCCTTCCAGCAAGGTCCCCGTCGGAATCCCCCCTTCCAGCAGGGTCCCCGTCGGAATCCCCCTTTGCAGCAGGGTCCCCGTCGGAATCCCCCTTTGCAGCAGGGTCCCCGTCGGAATCCCCCTTTGCAGCAGGGTCCCCGTCCGAATCCCCCTTTGCAGCAGGGTCCCCGTCCGAATCCCCCTTTGCAGCAGGGTCCCCGTCGGAATCCCCCTTTGCAGCAGGGTCCCCGTCCAAATCCCCCTTCCAGCAAGGTCCCCGTCGGAATCCCCCTTGCAGCAGGGCCCCCGTCCGAATCCCCCTTGCAGCAGGGCCCCCGTCGGAATCCCCCTTGCAGCAGGGTCCCCGTCGGAATCCCCCTTGCAGCAGGGTCCCCGTCGGAATCCCCCTTGCAGCAGGGCCCCCGTCGGAATCCCCCTTGCAGCAGGGTCCCCGTCCAAATCCCCCTTCCAGCAAGGTCCCCGTCCAAATCCCTTTTCCAGCAAGGTCCCCGTCGGAATCCCCCTTTGCAGCAGGGTCCCCGTCGGAATCCCCCTTGCAGCAGGGCCCCCGTCGGAATCCCCCTTGCAGCAGGGTCCCCGTCCAAATCCCCCTTCCAGCAAGGTCCCCGTCCAAATCCCTTTTCCAGCAAGGTCCCCGTCGGAATCCCCCTTTGCAGCAGGGTCCCCGTCGGACTCCCCCTTTGCAGCAGGGTCCCCGTCGGAATCCCCCTTTGCAGCAGGGTCCCCGTCCAAATCCCCTTTGCAGCAGGGTCCCCGTCGGAATCCCCCCTTTGCAGCAGGGTCCCCGTCGGAATCCCCCCTTTGCAGCAGGGTCCCCGTCGGAATCCCCCCTTTGCAGCAGGGTCCCCGTCGGAATCCCCCCTTTGCAGCAGGGTCCCCGTCGGAATCCCCCCTTTGCAGCAGGGTCCCCGTCGGAATCCCCCCTTTGCAGCAGGGTCCCCGTCGGAATCCCCCCTTCCAGCAGGGTCCCCGTCAGAATCCTGTGCACATGGATCTGTCCATGGGCCATAGTTTGGGGACCCCTCCTGTGTACAGTCCCCCCCCTCGCAGAGCCCCCACATGAGTCTCCGTTCTCTTGCTGCGTCCTGTCTGCAGCACAGCCGGTATTGATATCAGTGTGGGGGAATCTTGCCGTATTCCAGCTCCATTGCGCTGGCTGGAACCACGAGGGTTAAAGTGACATTGGGGGCCCCTTCCTGTCCTCACCCCTCTGCCCAACTGCCACTGTGTTGGGTGTGCGGGGTTAAAGGTCACTTTGCTGAGAAGGACTGACACCATCTTCCTCTTCCCTGGGGGGGTCACATGTGCATCAGGGAGAGGAATGGAGGGGATTAACTACCATGTTAATTCCTGCCTGAGGAAGCTTCCAGCAGTCTGGGGGTTAATTCTTGCCTTGGGGGGGTTGCAGTGTGGGGGGGGATGCGGTGCAGGTATGGAAGTGTGTGTGGGGGGGGGGGGTGCGTCGTGGGGACTGAAGGATATAGGGGTGGGAGGTACACTGCGGTGATGAAAGGTTGGGAGGGTGTGGTATATAGGGATGGAAGGTTGGAGGAGGGTGCGGCGCGGGGATGGAAGGTTTGGGGGGGGGAAGCAGAGCATGGATGGAAGAGGGGGGAGCGGCAGGGGGATGGAAAGGGGCGGGGGGAGCGGCGCGGGGATGGAAGTGGCGGGGGGAGCGGCGCGGGGATGGAAGTGGCGGGGGGAGCGGCGCGGGGATGGAAGTGGTGGGGGGGCGGCGCGGGGATGGAAGAGGGGGGGAGCGGCGAGGGGAGCGGCGCGGGGATGGAAGTGGCGGGGGGAGCGGCGCGGGGATGGAAGTGGCGGGGGGAGCGGCGCGGGGATGGAAGGGGGGGGGGAGGGGACGGCGGGGGGAGCGGCGCGAGGATGGAAGTGGCGGGGGGAGCAGCGCAGGGAATGGAAGTGGCGGGGGGAGCGGCACGGGGATGGAGGGTGAGGGAAGTGGCGGGGGGATGGAAGGCGGGGGGAGCGGCGCGGGGATGGAAGGCGAGGGAAGTGGCGGGGGGAGCGGCGCGGGGATGGAAGGCGAGGAAAGTGGCGGGGGGAGCGGCGCGGGGATGGAAGGCGAGGAAAGTGGCGGGGGGAGCGGCGCGGGGATGGAAGGCGAGGAAAGTGGCGGGGGGAGCGGCGCGGGGATGGAAGGCGAGGAAAGTGGCGGGGGGATGGAAGGCGAGGAAAGTGGCGGGGGGAGCGGCGCGGGGATGGAAGGCGAGGAAAGTGGCGGGGGGAGCGGCGCGGGGATGGAAGGCGAGGAAAGTGGCGGGGGGAGCGGCGCGAGGAAAGTGGCGGGGGGAGCGGCGCGGGGATGGAAGGCGAGGAAAGTGGCGGGGGGAGCGGCGCGGGGATGGAAGGCGAGGAAAGTGGCGGGGGGAGCGGCGCGGGGATGGAAGGCGAGGAAAGTGGCGGGGGGAGCGGCGCGGGGATGGAAGGCGAGGAAAGTGGCGGGGGGAGCGGCGCGGGGATGGAAGGCGAGGAAAGTGGCGGGGGGAGCGGCGCGGTGAGGGAAGTGGCGGGGGGATGGAAGGTGAGGGAAGTGGCGGGGGGAGCGGCGCGGGGATGGAAGGTGGGGGAAGCGGCGGGGGGATGGAAGGTGAGGGAATTGGCGGGGGGATGGAAGGTGAGGGAAGTGGCGGGGGGAGCGGCGCGGGGATGGAAGGTGAGGGAAGTGGCGGGGGGATGGAAGGTGAGGGAAGTGGCGGGGGGAGCGGCGCGGGGATGGAAGGTGAGGGCAGTGGCGGGGGGATGGAAGGTGAGGGAAGTGGCGGGGGGAGCGACGCGGGGATGGAAGGTGGGGGAAGTGGCAGGGGGATGGAAGTGGCAAGGGGAGCGGCGCGGGGATGGAAGGTGGGGGGAGCGGCGCGGGGATGGAAGGTGAGGGAAGTGGCGGGGGGGAGCGGCGCGGGGATGGAAGGTGGGGGAAGTGGCGGGGGGAGCGGCACGGGGATGGAAGGTGGGGGAAGTGGCAGGGGGAGCGGCGCGGGGATGGAAGTGGCGAGGGGAGCGGCGCGGGGATGGAAGGTGGGGGGAGTGGCGGGGGGATGGAAGGTGAGGGAAGTGGCGGGGGGAGCGGCGCGGGGATGGAAGGTGGGGGAAGTGGCGGGGGGAGCGGCGCGGGGATGGAAGGTGGGGGAAGTGGCGGGGGAAGTGGCGCGGGGATGGAAGGTGAGGGAAGTGGCGGGGGGAGCGGCGCGGGGATGGAAGGTGAGGGAAGTGGCGGGGGGAGCGGCACGGGGATGGAAGGTGGGGGAAGTGGCGGGGGGAGCGGCGCAGGGATGGAAGGGTGCAGTTGGCGGAGTTCGGGGTGGAATGAAGGTGAAGCTGCCAAACCCCAGCGGATCTGAGGAGGATTTTCCTACAACCCTCTTCTTCTCTTCCATCTCTTAACCCTCTCCATTCCACACAGCTCACTCCTGACACCCCAACCAACATCTGACCGTGTCACCCTGCAATGGGAGGGGCCGACTCATGAAACCTCCCCCATATAATGAGGAGAGGAACACAGAGAAGCACTATCTGCATTCACCCCCCATAGTCTGTGTACTGGAAGAAGGGGCAGGAGATGAGGAGTACACTTATGACGGGGGTAGTGTTGGGTGTACTATGAGGGGGGTAGTGTTGGGTGTACTATGAGGGGGGTAGTGTTGGGTGTACTATGACGGGGGGGGGGTAGTGTTGGGTGTACTATGAGGGGGGTAGTATTGGGTGTACTATGGGGGGGGGGTAGTGTTGGGTGTACTATGACGGGGGGGGGGTAGTGTTGGGTATACTATGACGGGGGGGGGGGTAGTGTTGGGTGTACTATGAGGGGGGGTAGTGTTGGGTGTACTATGAGGGGGGGGGTAGTGTTGGGTGTACTATGAGGGGGGGGTAGTGTTGGGTGTACTATGAGGGGGGGGTAGTGTTGGGTGTACTATGAGGGGTGGGTAGTGTTGGGTGTACTATGAGGGGGGGGTAGTGTTGGGTGTACTATGAGGGGGGGGTAGTGTTGGGTGTACTATGATGGGGGTAGTGTTGGGTGTTCTATGAGGGGGGTAGTGTTGGGTGTACTATGATGGGGGTAGTGTTTGGTGTACTATGAGGGGGGGTAGTGTTGGGTGTACTATGAGGGGGGTAGTGTTGGGTGTACTATGAGGGGGGTAGTGTTGGGTGTACTATGACGGGGGTAGTGTTGGGTGTACTATGACGGGGGTAGTGTTGGGTGTACTATGACGGGGGTAGTGTTGGGTGTACTATGAGGGGGTAGTGTTGGGTGTACTATGAGGGGGGTAGTATTGGGTGTACTATGAGGGGGGTAGTGTTGGGTGTACTATGACGGGGGTAGTGTTGGATGTACTATGATGGGGGTAGTATTGGGTGTACTGTGATGGGGGTAGTATTGGGTGTTCTATGATGGGGGTAGTGTTGGGTGTTCTATGATGGGGGTAGTATTGGGTGTACTATGACGGGGGTAGTATTGGGTGTACTATGACGGGAGTAGTGTTGGGTGTACTATGACGGGGGTAGTGTTGGATGTACTATGATGGGGGTAGTATTGGGTGTACTGTGATGGGGGTAGTATTGGGTGTTCTATGATGGGGGTAGTGTTGGGTGTTCTATGATGGGGGTAGTATTGGGTGTACTATGATGGGGGTAGTGTTGGGTGTTCTATGATGGGGGTAGTATTGGGTGTACTATGACGGGGGTAGTATTGGGTGTACTATGACGGGGGTAGTGTTGGGTGTTCTATGATGGGGGTAGTGTTGGGTGTACTATGATGGGGGTAGTGTTGGGTGTTCTATGAGGGGGGTAGTGTTGGGTGTTCTATGATGGGGGTAGTATTGGGTGTACTGTGACGGGGGTAGTATTGGGTGTTCTATGACGGGGGTAGTGTTGGGTGTTCTATGACGGGGGTAGTGTTGGGTGTACTATGAGGGGGGTAGTGTTGGGTGTACTATGACGGGAGTAGTGTTGGGTGTACTATGAGGGGGGTAGTGTTGGGTGTACTATGACGGGGGTAGTATTGGGTGTACTATGAGGGGGGTAGTATTGGGTGTACTATGAGGGGGGTAGTATTGGGTGTACTATGATGGGGGTAGTGTTGGGTGTACTATGATGGGGGTAGTGTTGGGTGTACTATGACGGGGGTAGTGTTGGGTGTACTATGACGGGAGTAGTGTTGGGTGTACTATGAGGGGGGTAGTATTGGGTGTACTATGACGGGGGGGGTAGTGTTGGGTGTACTATGACGGGAGTAGTGTTGGGTGTACTATGAGGGGGGTAGTGTTGGGTGTACTATGAGGGGGGTAGTGTTGGGTGTACTATGAGGGGGGTAGTATTGGGTGTTCTATGATGGGGGTAGTATTGGGTGTACTATGATGGGGGTAGTATTGGGTGTTCTATGATGGGGGTAGTATTGGGTGTTCTATGAGGGGGGTAGTATCGGGTGTTCTATGATGGGGGTAGTATCGGGTGTACTATGATGGGGGTAGTATTGGGTGTTCTATGATGGGGGTAGTATTGGGTGTTCTATGAGGGGGGTAGTATCGGGTGTACTATGACGGGGGTAGTGTTGGGTGTACTATGAGGGGGGTAGTGTTGGGTGTTCTATGAGGGGGGTAGTATCGGGTGTACTATGACGGGAGTAGTGTCGGGTGTACTATGAGGGGGGTAGTGTCGGGTGTTCTATGAGGGGGGTAGTGTTGGGTGTTCTATGATGGGGGTAGTGTTGGGTGTTCTATGATGGGGGTAGTGTTGGGTGTACTATGATGGGAGTAGTGTTGGGTGTACTATGAGGGGGGTAGTGTTGGGTGTTCTATGACGGGGGTAGTGTTGGGTGTACTATGAGGGGGGTAGTGTTGGGTGTACTATGATTGGGGGTAGTATTGGGTGTACTATGATGGGGGTAGTATTGGGTATACTATGATGGGGGGTAGTATTGGGTGTACTATGATGGGGGTAGTATTGGGTGTTCTATGATGGGGGTAGTATTGGGTGTTCTATGAGGGGGGTAGTATTGGGTGTTCTATGAGGGGGGTAGTATTGGGTGTACTATGACGGGGGTAGTATTGGGGGTAGTATTGGGTGTACGATGACGGGGGTAGTATTGGGTGTTCTATGACAGGGGTAGTATTGGGTGTAGTAGGTGTATGATGTAGTAGTGTCCACCATTGATGAGCTGGGGCCGCACTGATAATCACCTTGATCTCTTTATTGATAAATAATACACATAGATACATTGTGGAGGCCAGGAACCCCAAATATCACATCTGTCAGTCCGCTCACCTTCCTCGCCCCCCATACATTGTGGAGGCCAGGAACCCCGAATATCACATCTGTCAGTCCGCTCACCTTCCTCGCCCCCCATACATTGTACTCTGGATTATAAAATAAGGTGTCACTCCGCTTACACATCGCTCAGCCAGTTTCTGGAGCTTCAGGAAAGTTCGATGACAGTAAACACACCTTCAGGAGGATTGTATGCAGCCATGGCACATATATATGCCATAACGCCTTCATTCACACAGGCAGCATGTTCTGTACTTCTGATCCGGCCGTGTGCGCCCAGCGTGGGCGGGTGATGGGTGGAGTAGATGTCTTTGGATTGGACTTTGTTTTCCTCACGAGTCTCCCGGATCCTTTTTGTTGGTATTCTGAGATCCCCATTTATTTAGACATTTGAAATAGAAGGCCAGGTGTTCCCAGTCCCACCCACTGCAAGCTCCTCGCTATCTCTGACACAAGGGAGTAAGATGCAGAGGAAGTAGACCCGCCCACGAGGTACCTTACATCGGGCTGCAGAATATGATATAAATGGCAGATGTATGGAATGGACAACGCCTTTATTTCAGTCATAGTGCTTGCTGTAGACCAATGGAAGATCTCCGAGAGGCCATGCAGGCTACAATTGGTGGTCAGACATGTCCCCACCCCCTCCCTGCACATACTGATCAGTCCTCATAGAAAGAATTCGGGCCCCTGTTGGAGGCTTTGGTTGGAGCTGAAAATGAGGCCTAAAGATACATGCGTTCTGTTCAATCTTCTCCCTCTCTCGGAACTGTGGTGATCTCCTCTCCCCCGTGATTGGCCGGAGTTCTTTTTCAGGCTTCTAGTTGTTGTGCCTTCAGGCTGTGGTCTGGGGGTGTCTGTGGGGGTCCCCCGGAGCCGTCATTAGGTTCTGATCGCTGTCTTCCTCTCTCTGTCCTTTCCCTGCCAAGACAAGAAAAGATACGTAATTCTTATTCATTGAGTATTCAGTGCAGCCCTTAGGTGATATCAGGGGCTGGGCCTGAGGCCTCCTATCATGACCTTTGACCCGGACTGTTTTATCCCATTGTCCCCATACTGTCACCCTGGGGGAAATTCATTCCCTGGAGCCTACAAATTCTACTTTACTATGAGGATCTTTCAGAAAGGGCTTTGTTACAGGGAGTTCTAGGTGAGGGATGTGTGAGATTCATATTGTAGGGAAGGGCTGGATGGAAGGTTGGGATGAAGATTTCACTCTTTTTCTGCAAAATTCTCTTCCTGGGGGTGAAGGCTGCTCTGGGGGATCTCCTGGCTCAATACAAAAACTTGTGTGCCTCTGACCTGGTGTGATCCAGCATTTTAATTGGATGGAAGCCAGAGAAGCATCAGGCTTTGCAGAATCTAGAACCTTGAGGGAAGGCGAGACATTCAACCCATGATAGACCCAAGAAAGTAAAACTTTACAGATCTGCATGAATAACTGTCCCATCATCATCCCATCACCGTCCAATCTCCTGATAGGAACACCATGTGTGTCCCACCACCGTCCCATCTCCTGATAGGAGCATCATTTGTGTCCCACCGCCGTCCCATTTCCTCATAGGAACTCCATGTGTGTCTCACCACTGTCCCCCCGCCATCCCATCTTCTGATAGGAGCACCATTTGTGTCCCACCACTGTCCCATCATCATCATCCCATCACCGTCCCATCTCCTGATAGGAACACCATGTGTGTCTCACCACTGTCCCCCCGCCATCCCATCTTCTGATAGGAGCACCATTTGTATCCCATCACTGTCCCATCTCCAGATTGGAGCACCATGTGTGTCCCACCACCGTCCCATCCTGTGATAGGATCACCATTTGTGTCTCACCGCCATCCCTTTTTCTGATAGGATCACCATTTGTGTCTCACCGCCATCCCAACTTCTGATAGGATCACCATTTGTGTCCCACCACCATCCCAACTTCTGATAGGAGCACCATTTCTACCCCACCACTGTCTCATCTTATAGGAGCACCATTTCTACCCCACCACTGTCCCATCTTCTGATAGGAGCACCATTTCTACCCCACCACTATCCCATCTTCTGATAGGAGCACCATTTCTACCCCACCACTGTCTCATCTTATAGGAGCACCATTTGTACCCCACCATCGTCCCATCTTCTGATAAGAGCACTGTTTGTACCCCACCACTGTCCCATCTTTTGATAGGATCAAAATGTGTGTCCCACCATCCTCCCTACTTCTGATAGGAGCACCATCTGTATCCAACCACCGTCACATCTTCTGATAGGAGCAGCATTTCTACCCCACCACTGTCCCATCTTGATAGGAGCAGCATTTCTACCCCACCACTATCCCATCTTCTGATAGGAGCACCGTTTCTACCCCACCACTGTCACATCTTCTGATAGGAGCACCATTTCTACCCCACCACTGTCTCATCTTCTGATAGGAGCACCATTTGTTCCCCACCATCGTCCCATCTTCTGATATGAGCACCATTTGTACCCCACCACCGTCCCATCTTCTGATAGGAGCACCATTTGTACCCCACCACCGTCCCATCTTCTGATAGGAGCACCAATTGTACCCCACCACCGTCCCATCTTCTGATAGGAGCACCATTTGTACCCCACCACCGTCCCATCTTCTGATAGGAGCACCATTTGTACCCCACCACCGTCCCATCTTCTGATAGGAGCACCATTTGTACCCCACCACCGTCCCATCTTCTGATAGGAGCACCATTTGTACCCCACCACCGTCCCATCTTCTGATAGGAGCACCATTTGTACCCCACCACCGTCCCATCTTCTGATAGGAGCACCGTTTGTGCCCAACTACTGTCCCATCTTCTAATAAGAGCACCATTTTTGTGTCACCCACTGTCCCATCTTCTGATAGGAGCAGCATTTCTACCCCACCACTATCCCATCTTCTGATAGGAGCACCGTTTCTACCCCACCACTGTCCCATCTTCTGATAGGAGCACCGTTTCTACCCCACCACTGTCCCATCTTCTGATAGGAGCACCGTTTCTACCCCACCACTGTCCCATCTTCTGATAGGAGCACCGTTTCTACCCCACCACTGTCCCATCTTCTGATAGGAGCACCGTGTCCCCTCGTTCCCATTTTTGTCCGGGACTAATCCATTACGGATCCACGTCACCAGCTGGTAGTCTAAGAGCCGTCTTGACATGTGGCAGTATTCGAGGCGGCTGAGTGGCTCCGCAGTGACGGCTTTGTTGGCCCTTTAAGCAGTTGGCCCTGGATGAGAGTGTCGGTGTGGGGCTGCTGTCTGTACTGACACACTAAATCCCCACATTCCTCACCGGGATGTTTACGTGACGCCTCTGGTATTCGCTCTATTTCCACTAACTCACTCTGGAGAAGAACTTTTTTTACAATCTACTTAAAAATGGAAAATTTGGGCAAAAGTCTCCGCCTGTCCACAAAGCCGTTTTGTCTGAGTGCGGCAGGCGAGCCCCGCGTCCAGGATCCCTCCCGAGGCTCCGGCTGACGGTGGACTGCCAGCATTTATTTCCATTTTATGAGGTTTTTCTGGGCTTCTAGAATAAATATATAAAGGCAAAAAGTACAGCAAATTACACAGAGCGGAGAATAGTCAAACAGAAAATACGCAGCGCCTCCCGCCAACCCCAAATCATAACAATCCCCAAGCCAGCGCAAACACCGGGGCTGCCGCAGAGAGGGGAGGGCGGGCGCTGACCCCCAAACCAGGAGCAGGTGGCACCCAGATCTCCAGAGGACACGGCTCAGATTTCCACACCTGCTCTACGCACGGCCCGCTGGCTTACTGCCACAAACGTCCGCCATCACCCATAGCAACCGGGTTTCCTCAGTTCAGACATGGCTTGTGATTGGTGGCTCTGGATAAATGCCCATCTTGCTTCATTCTTCAGCTAAATCTAGCAGATGGAGGTGTTTGTAAATCTCTCTATATCACCACCATATTCAGTAGCACAGTAAGATATGGAGGACATCGAATCCATTCAGCCTTCCTCACCCCTCTCCGCTTGGTAAATACCCCTAAAGTCATGGACCCGACTCCTGCAGCAAACTCGCCCGAAAACAGCCAGCTATAACGGAACCCCGCTCCTTCTGAGGGTCACACACAAAATGAAACCTTCCAGTATTGCCCCTTGTTCTGCCCAGAGCTGGCTTGTGGCTCAGGCTGCAAAGGTTGTCCTGGAGGGCTACAGGGGTAGATTGGTAAGGGCTGTCCTCCAGGGCCGTGGGGGGTTAATCTGAAGGGTCTGTTGTGGAGGCTGTAGGGGGTTAACTGGAAGAGGCTGTCCTGCAGGGTTGTGGGGGGTTAATTAGGAGAGGCTGTCCTGCAGGGTTGTGGGGGGTTAATTAGGAGAGGTTGTCCTGGAGGGTCGTGGAGGGTTAATTAGAAGAGGCTGTCCTGGAGGGTCAGTGGGGGTTAATCAGAAGGGACTGTCCTGGAGGCTATGGGAGGTTAACTGGAAGAGGCTGTCCTGGAGGGTCACGGTGGGTTAATTGGAAGGGGCTTTCCTGGGGAGTGCTTAATTGAAAGATGCTGTCCTGGGGGCTACAGAGGAGTTTATTGGAAGGGGCTGTCCTGTAGGGCCACAGGGAGGTAATCAGAAGGCACTGTCCTGGAGGTCGTGTGAGGTTAAATGGAAGAGGCTGTCCTGGAGACTGTGGGGGATTCATTGGAACGGCCTGTGCTGGTGTTTAATTTGAAGAGGCTGTCCTGTAGGGCTATAGTGGGGCTTACTGGAAGGGGCTGTCCTGTAGGGCCACTGAAAGGTTTATTGGAAGGGGCTGTCCCTGAGGGCTGTTGAGGGTTATTTGGAAGGTTCTCTCTTGGAGGGCCATAGAGGGGTTAATTGGAAGAAGTTGACCTGGAGGGCCATGGGGACTTAATCAGAATGGCCTCTCCTGCAGAGTGGTTAATTGGATGGGGCTGTCTTGGATGGTAATGGGGGTAAGATTGGAAGGGGCTGTTCTGGAGGGCCATAGGGTATAAGATTGGAAGTGGCTGCCCTGAAGAGTGTTGTGGGGTAGATCAGAAAGTGATGTTCCAGAAGGGCAGGGAAAGGGGTAGGTTGAAAGGGGTTGTCCTGGGGGACCCTAGTGATAGATCGGATGGAGCTGTGTGCTCCTTCCCTAACATGGCCCCACCTGACTGTCTGTTTTATTGAGGTGGTTCAGTGTTATGCCGAGTGTCATCTAATATCTATCACCATAATGATGATCTCTGGAGAACATGGAGGTGCCTGTCATGAAGTCCCCCTGTAATGAGGCATTCTGGGTAATGCTTACCAACCTGTCACTGAAGGACTGTTTTGGCCATTATGGACCTGTTATGACTGCAAACATTGCAACATCATCCAGTAAATGTGAGGAAGAATTCCACCTCCCCGAGCTGGTCATCCTTCCCGTTATTCCCTTCCCTGCTGCCGTCATCTGGAATGTTCCAGATCTGTCTCTCCATTAGTGGAATATTGTCCCATCTCGGTGCTTCCAAATATCAGAATTTCCAGACTCGATATTGTCCCTTTACTCCGTCACACCCCTGATATCTCTATCAGCCTTCTCATCTCCAGACTCTATATTGTCCATCTGTTCCGTCACCTCCTTGATATCGTCTTCAGCTTTTCTAACTCCAGACTCCATATTGTCCTTCTGTTCCATTACCTCTCTGATATCTCCCTCAGCTTTCCCATCTCCATACTCCATATTGCCCCTCGGTTCCATCACCTCCTTGATATCGTCTTTGGTTTTTCTAACTCCATATTGTCCCTCTGTTCTGTTAACTCCCTGATATATCCCTCAGCCTTCCCATCTCCAGGCTCTGTATTGTCCCTCTGTTCCGTCACCTCCCTGATATCTCCCTTAGCTTTCCCATCTCCATACTCCATATTGCCCCTCGGTTCCGTCACCTCCTTGATATCGTCTTTGGCTTTTCTAACTCCAGACTCCATATTGTCCCTCTGTTCCGTCACCTCCCTGATATCTCCCTCAGCTTTCCCATCTCCATACTCCATATTGCCCCTTGGTTCCGTCACCTCCCTGATATCGTCTTCAGTCTTTCTAACTACATATTGTCCCTTTGTTCTGTTACCTCCTGAAAGCTCCCTCAGTTTTCCCATCTCCAGACTCCGTATTGCTCCTCGGTTCCGTCACTTGATATCTCCCTTAGCCTTCCCATCTCCAGACTCCATATTGTCCCTCTGCTCCGTCACTTCCCTGATATCTCCCTCAGCCTTCCCATTTCAAGACTCCATATTGTCCCTTGGCTCTGATATCTCCCTCGGCCTTCCCATCTACAGATTCCATATTGTCCCTTGACTCTGATATCTCCCTCAGCCTTCCAATTTCCAGACTTCATATTGTCCCTCTGCTCCACCTCCCAGAGCCGGTCATCATTCTTGTTATTCCCTTCCCTGCTGCCGTCATCTGGAATATTCCAGATCTGACCTGTCTCTCCATCAGTGGAATATTGTCCCATCTCAGTGCTTCCAAATATCAGCATTTCCAGACTCGATTTCCTTCTATGCCGTCACCTCCCTCACATCTCCCTCAGCCTTCCCATCTCCAGACTCGATATTGTCCCTCTACTCTGTCACCTCCCTGATATCTCCTTCAGCCTTCTCCTCTCCAGACTCCATATTGTCCCTCTGCTCTGTCACCTCCTTGATATCTCCCTCGGCCTTCCCATTTCCAGACTCTGTATTGTCCCTCAGTTCCATCACCTCCCTGATATCGTCTTCAGCCTTTCTAACGCCATATTGCCCCTCGGTTCCGTCACCGCCCTGATATCTCCCTCAGCCTTCCCATTTCCAGACTTCATATTGTCCCTCTGCTCCACCTCCCAGAGCTGGTCATCATTCTTGTTATTCCCTTCCCTGCTGCCGTCATCTGGAATATTCCAGATCTGATCTGTCTCTCCATTAGTGGAATATTGTCCCATCTCGGTGCTTCCAAATATCAGCATCTCCAGAATTGATATTGTCCCTCTACTCCCTCACCCCCCTGATATCTCACTCAGCCTTCTCATCTCCAGACTCCATATTGTCCCTCTGCTCCATCACCTCCCTGATATCTCCCTCAGCTTTCCCATATCCAAAATCAGTGTGATCTGACCACAACCGGTGCTGTTTATCCTTCTTGGGGTCTTCACCTCCAAGGGGACACTACAACTCCCAGCATGAACTCCAGCAGCAGTAAGTCCCACTGAGGAGGTCACATTGAAGAGCCCACACTCATTACATCCTCCTCATAAGATTCCCCCCTCATTTTATTTCTGATGGAGAACATCTTGTAGACCAATGCAGTAAATCAATGTTTTTGGAGTTAGAGATTGTAGTGTCTGTGGGTTGGTTGTTCTTCATTGGTTGTGTCTGGGGCCCAATATATATTTTTCAAGGGAAAAAAATCAAACTGACGAAAAATTTGTGTGTGAAAATAACTAATTCTGATCAGGTGGCATATATATGTACCGTGTGGCTGGTGTTGGATGGAGGGTTGGTGATTGACGTTGAGCTCTTTGGTGTCTGGTGAGGATTATTCTGTCTAATATTGGAGGCTGAGGTGAGGATTGAAGGATGTACAGTGGCTTGCAGAAGTCCCCCTCCCCCCGAAATGTTCCCCATGTTGTCATGTTACAATCTTTTCCCCCTCCCCCCGAAATGTTCCCCATGTTGTCATGTTACAATGTATTCCCCCCCTAAAATGTCCTTCATGTTGTCATGTTACAATGTATTCCCCCGCCCCCTGAAATGTCCCCCATGTTGTCATGTTACAATGTATTCCCCCCCCCCCCCCCCCCTGAAATGTCCTCCATGTTGGCATGTTACAATGTATCCCCCCCCATGTTGTCATGTTACAATGTATCCCCCCCCATGTTGTCATGTTACAATGTATCCCCCCCCCCCCATGTTGTCATGTTACAATGTATTGTATCGGGATTGGAAGTGATGGACCAACACAAGGGGCACATAATTGTGAAGTGGAAGGTAAATGAGAAATGGTTTCCAACATTTGTGACCAATAAATCTGTGAGAAGTGTGGCGGCATTTGTATTCAGCCCCCTTTACTCTGATACCCCTAACTAAAATCTAGTGGAACCAATTGCCTTCAGAAGTCACCTGATTAGTACATAGAGTCCCCCTGTGTGTCATGTGATCTCAGTATAAATCCAGCTGTTCTGTGAAGCCCTCAGAGGTTTGTTAGAGGACATTAGTGAACAAACAGCATCATAAAGGCCAAGGAACACACCAGACAGGTCAGGGATAAAGTTGTGGAGAAGTGTAAAGCAGGGTCAGGTTATTAATAAATCTCCCAAGCTTTGCCCATCTCCCGGAGCACTGTTCAATCCATCATCCGAAAATGGGAAGAGTACGGCACAACTGCCAACCTACCAAGACATGGCCGTCCACCTAAACTGACTGGCCGGGCAAGGAGAGCATTCATCAGAGAAGCAGCCAAGAGGATCATGGGAACTCTGGAGGAGCTGCAGAGATCACAGCTCAGGGGGGAGGATCTGTCCTCAGGAGGACTATTAGTCTTCACTCCACAAATCTGCCTTTATGGAAGAGTGACAAGAAGAAGCCATTGTTGGAGGAAAGCCATAAGAAGTCCCGTTTGCAGGTTGTGAGAAGCCATGTGGGGGACACAGCAAACATGTGGAAGAAGGGGCTCTGGTCAGAGGAGACCAACATGGGACTTTATGACCTAAAAGCAAAATGCTATGTGTGGCAGAAAACTTAACACTGCCCATCCCCCTGCACACAGCATCCCCACTGTGAAACATGGTGGTGGCAGTATCATGTGGTGGGCATGCTTTTCTTCAGCAGGGACAGAGAAGCTGGTCAGAGTTGATGGGAAGATGGATGGAGCCAAATACAGGGCAATCTTAGAAGAAAACCTGTTAGAGTCTGCAGAAGACTTGAAACCGGGGCGGAGGTTCCCCTTCCAGCAGGACAACGACCCGAAACATCCAGCCAGACCTACAATGGAATGGTTCCGATCAAAGCATCTTCATGTGTTAGAATGGCCCAGTCACAGTCCAGACCCAAATCCAATGGAGGATCTGTGGCCAGACCTGAAAATTGCTGTTCCCAGACGCCCTCCATCCAATCTGACAGCTTGAGGGATTCTGCAAAGCAGAACGGGCAGAAATGTCCCTCTCTAGATGTGCAAAGAGACATCCCCAAAAAGACTTGCAGCTGGAATGGCAGCCAAAGGGGGTCCTACAAAGTACTGACTCCGGGGGGCCGAATACAAATCCCACCACACTTCTCACAGATTTATTGGTCACAAATGTTGGAAACCATTTCTCATTTTCCTTCCACTTCACATTTATGTGCCACTTTGTGTCGGTCTATCACATTTCAGGGAGGGACTTTTTCCAGGCACTGTATGAGATCCAATGTAGAGAATTGTCTGCACAGTGAAGCAGACGAATTATTGAGAAACACAGGGACAGATCAGAACATTTACTGGAAAAAAAAAAACAGTGGAGTACGTGGCTGTCATCCATCATATGGAGGTATATAAATAGTGAACTGATTTTGGGAGGTCTGATGCTTGGTTGAGGACAGATTCTGTAGGAGATCAGGGACCTGGTTGGGACAGATTAGGGTCTGTAGCAGGTCAGAGACCCTAGTTGGGACAGATTAAGGTCTGTAGGAAGTCAGGGCCCTGGTTGGGAACAGGTCCAGGTCTGTTGGAGGTCAGGGCCCTAGTTGGGACAGATTACGGTCTGTAGGAGGTCAGACCCTGGTTGGGACAGATTAGGGTCTGTAGGAGGTCAGGGCCCTAGTTGGGACAGATTATGGTCTGTAGGAGTTCAGGGCCCTGGCTGGGACAGATTAGGGTATGTAGGAGGTCAGAGGTCCTGGTTGGGACAGATTAGGGTATGTAGGACGTCAGAGGTCCTGGTTGGGACAGATTAGGGTATGTAGGAGGTCAGGGCCCTGGCTGGGACAGAGTATGGTCTGTAGGAGGTCAGGGCCCTGGTTGGGACAGATTAGGGTATGTAGGAGGTCAGGGCCCTGGTTGGGACAGATTACGGTCTGTAGGAGGTCAGGGCCCTGGTTGGGACAGATTACGGTCTGTAGGAGGTCAGACCCTGGTTGGGACAGATTAGGGTCTGTAGGAGGTCAGGGCCCTGGTTGGGACAGATTACGGTCTGTAGGAGGTCAGACCCCTGGTTGGGACAGATTAGGGTCTGTAGGAGGTCAGACCCTGGTTGGGACAGATTAGGGTATGTAGGAGGTCAGACCCTGGTTGGGACAGATTAGGGTATGTAGGAGGTCAGACCCTGGTTGGGACAGATTAGGGTCTGTAGGAGGTCAGGGCCCTGGTTGGGACAGATTAGGGTCTGTAGGAGGTCAGGGCCCTGGTTGGGACAGATTAGGGTCTGTAGGAGGTCAGACCCTGGTTGGGATAGATTACGGTCTGTAGGAGGTCAGGGCCCTGGTTGGGACAGATTAGGGTCTGTAGGAGGTCAGGGCCCTGGTTGGGACAGATTAGGGTCTGTAGGAGGTCAGACCCTGGTTGGGACAGATGGTGCCGGATTCTACACTCGGCTGATTGACCGTTACTACTCTGACAACACTGAAAAGTGAAATGTTTGGAGATCTGTCCTCGTAGTGTGGTCACAGAGGTGGGGGAGGGTCCGGCTCACAATACATAGAACGTCTCCGAGAACTATTCTAGGTGTTCCCAGATTTTGGTTGGTGTGTGTAGGAAGATGTCCTGTAGCCTCCTTGGAGGATCCCCCAGGGGTGTACACCCCCTCCCCCATCAGCCCCTCCCCCATCAGTACATGACCCGGCAGGTGACACCCCCCCTCCCCCATCAGTACATGACTCGGCAGGTGACACCCCCCTTCCCCATCCCCCATCAGTACATGACTCCGGTGTGAAGGTCATTGGGGTGGTAAACGGTTTGAATTGAGAACCAGATGGCAGTTCTCTGCGGTGGGATCACAAATCAAAAGCAATCACATGATTGGCTGCTACTTAATGACATCGCTGGTTTCCACTGCTTTGTATGATCTATGTCACGTGATCAACATTCATGTCAACTTCACCTCAGCACAGGGGATGGTAAAGGGGGGCCGAATGCAGATCTGGGCTTGGGATGGTAAAGGGGGGTGCAGATCTGGGGTGGGGATGGTAAAGGGGAGCCGAGTGTAGATCTGGGGTGGGGATGGTAAAGGGGGGCCGAATGCAGATCTGGGCTTGGGATGGTAAAGGGGGGTGCAGATCTGGGGTGGGGATGGTAAAGGGGAGCCGAGTGTAGATCTGGGGTGGGGATGGTAAAGGGGAGCCGAGTGTAGATCTGGGGTGGGGATGGTAAAGGGGAGCCGAGTGTAGATCTGGGGTGGGGATGGTAAAGGGGAGCCGAGTGTAGATCTGGGGTGGGGATGGTAAAGGGGGGCCGAGTGCAGATCTGGGGTGGGGATGGTAAAGGGGGGCCGAGTGTAGATCTGGGATGGGGATGGTAAAGGGGGGCCGAGTGTAGATCTGGGGTGGGGATGGTAAAGGGGGGCCGAGTGTAGATCTGGGGTGGGGATGGTAAAGGGGGGCCGAGTGCAGATCTGGGGTGGGGATGGTAAAAGGGTGCCGAGTGCAGATCTGGGGTGGGGATGGTAAAGGGGTGCCGAGTGTAGATCTGGGGTTGGGATGGTAAAGGGGTGCCGAGTGCAGATCTGGGGTGGGGATGGTAAAGGGGTGCCGAGTGCAGATCTGGGGTGGGGATGGTAAAGGGGTGCCGAGTGCAGATCTGGGGTTGGGATGGTAAAGGGGGACCGAGTGCAGATCTGGGGTGGGGATGGTAAAGGGGTGCCAATTGCAGATCTGGGGTGGGGGATGTGTCACCCTTTAGTCTGTTTTATGGGAATTTCTGCAGAGAGATCTCCGGAGATTGTGGCTCTTCTGAACCTATACAGGTCTAGATGTAGGATGGTGTAGACACCTCTGGGCGGGGGTGAGTAATGAGGATACCTCTTCTAGTGTCCTGTACAGGTCTGTGGTCACCTCTTCTAGTGTCCTGTACAGGTCTGTGGTCACCTCTTCTTCTAGTGTCCTGTACAGGTCTGTGGTCACCTCTTCTTCTAGTGTCCTGTACAGGTGTGTGGTCACCTCTTCTAGTGTCCTGTACAGGTCTGTGGTCACCTCTTCTTCTAGTGTCCTGTACAGGTCTGTGGTCACCTCTTCTTCTAGTGTCCTGTACAGGTGTGTGGTCACCTCTTCTAGTGTCCTGTACAGGTCTGTGGTCACCTCTTCTAGTGTCCTGTACAGGTCTGTGGTCACCTCTTCTAGTGTCCTGTACAGGTCTGTGGTCACCTCTTCTTCTAGTGTCCTGTACAGGTCTGTGGTCACCTCTTCTAGTGTCCTGTACAGGTCTGTGGTCACCTCTTCTTCTAGTGTCCTGTACAGGTCTGTGGTCACCTCTTCTAGTGTCCTGTACAGGTCTGTGGTCACCTCTTCTAGTGTCCTGTACAGGTCTGTGGTCACCTCTTCTTCTAGTGTCCTGTACAGGTCTGTGGTCACCTCTTCTAGTGTCCTGTACAGGTCTGTGGTCACCTCTTCTAGTGTCCTGTACAGGTCTGTGGTCACCTCTTCTAGTGTCCTGTACAGGTCTGTGGTTCTCTTCTAGTGTCCTGTACAGGTCTGTGGTTCTCTTCTAGTGTCCTGTACAGGTCTGTGGTCACCTCTTCTTCTAGTGTCCTGTACAGGTCTGTGGTCACCTCTTCTTCTAGTGTCCTGTACAGGTCTGTGGTCACCTCTTCTAGTGTCCTGTACAGGTCTGTGGTCACCTCTTCTAGTGTCCTGTACAGGTCTGTGGTCCTCTCTACAGTGAGAAGAATGACACCACTTCATAGACCTCACCTAATGTGCTTGGGTCTGAGATCAGATCTCCAGGAAGGGGAGATGTCCACCTCCCTGACCTCACTTATAGAAGAGAGACCTGACAATAGATGGAGGTCAGAAGATACGTAGAATACTCCTGACATTCTCATGCGCAGTTGTTTTCATCTGAGCATGCATGTTTATGGCACATTAAAGCACCCCAAACCCTGAGCCGCCTTATTGGAAAAGAGAGAGTCCAAAATGTATCAGTTTTGGTGTGTCACCCTCCCATCCCTTGGCCATAGATGGATAGAAATTCAGCCGGTTCAGTGGGAACCCGTGAGTTTAGATCATGTGTGGCCACTTCTACCGATCGACTTCTGTTGAACTTCTCTTTCAGGTAAAAGTCACTCGATCAGCGGCTGGGATGATGATCTGTGTATTCCGATGGTGGGGGAGTCTCGCCGCTGTCAGAATACAGGTGTGGAGAGGATTCCCCCATCCACCTCAAATGTGTGGCAGAGGAATCGGTTTTCATTTTTTTTCTTTGAGCTGGTCATGCAGTAAGAGTCACAATGAGCATCTCAGGGTGTGATAACCACTTCCTATCCCTCACCAGGAGTGATAGCGCTTCCTATCCCTCACCAGGAGTGATAGCGCTTCCTATCCCTCACCAGGAGTGATAGCGCTTCCTATCCCTCACCAGGAGTGATAGCGCTTCCTATCCCTCACCAGGAGTGATAGCGCTTCCTATCCCTCACCAGGAGTGATAGCGCTTCCTATCCCTCACCAGGAGTGATAGCGCTTCCTATCCCTCACCAGGAGTGATAGCGCTTCCTATCCCTCACCAGGAGTGATAGCGCTTCCTATCCCTCACCAGGAGTGATAGCGCTTCCTATCCCTCACCAGGAGTGATAGCGCTTCCTATCCCTCCCCTGGAGTGATAGCGCTTCCTATCCCTCACCTGGAGTGATACCGCTTCCTATCCCTCACCTGGAGTGATAGCGCTTCCTATCCCTCACCTGGAGTGATACCGCTTCCTATCCCTCACCTGGAGTGATACCGCTTCCTATCCCTCACCTGGAGTGATACCGCTTCCTATCCCTCACCTGGAGTGATACCGCTTCCTATCCCTCACCTGGAGTGATACCGCTTCCTATCCCTCACCTGGAGTGATACCGCTTCCTATCCCTCACCTGGAGTGATACCGCTTCCTATCCCTCACCTGGAGTGATACCGCTTCCTATCCCTCACCTGGAGTGATACCGCTTCCTATCCCTCACCTGGAGTGATACCGCTTCCTATCCCTCACCTGGAGTGATACCGCTTCCTATCCCTCACCTGGAGTGATACCGCTTCCTATCCCTCACCTGGAGTGATACCGCTTCCTATCCCTCACCTGGAGTGATACCGCTTCCTATCCCTCACCTGGAGTGATACCGCTTCCTATCCCTCACCAGGAGTGATACCGCTTCCTATCCCTCACCAGGAGTGATACCGCTTCCTATCCCTCACCAGGAGTGATACCGCTTCCTATCCCTCACCAGGAGTGATACCGCTTCCTATCTCTCCTGGAGCGATAGCGCTTCCTATCCCTCACCTGGAGTGATGCCGCTTCCTATCCCTCCCCTGGAGTGATACCGCTTCCTATCCCTCACCAGGAGTGATACCGCTTCCTATCCCTCACCAGGAGTGATACCGCTTCCTATCCCTCACCAGGAGTGATAGCGCTTCCTATCCCTCACCTGGTGTGATACCGCTTCCTATCCCTCACCTGGAGTGATACCGCTTCCTATCCCTCACGTGGAGTGATACCGCTTCCTATCACTCCCCTGGAGCGATAGCGCTTCCTATCCCTCACCTGGAGCGACAGCGCTTCCTATCCCTCACCTGGAGCGATAGCGCTTCCTATCCCTCACCTGGAGCGATAGCGCTTCCTATCCCTCACCTGGAGCGATAGCGCTTCCTATCCCTCACCTGGAGCGATACCGCTTCCTATCCCTCCTGGAGTGATACCGCTTACTATCCCTCACCTGTCAGTAGTCAGGTGCCCAGCTCTGAGGTCAGATCCTTGGGGAAGAGATATCTCCAATCCCTAACCTGGAGTCATGTGTCCACCATTCAGGTCAGATCTCCGGGAGGAGATACCACTAACTATCCCTCACCGGACATCATTCAGGTCAGATCTCTGGGGAGAACATACTACTTCCTATCCCTCACCTGCAGTCATGTGTCCACCATTCAGGTCAGATCTCTGGGAGGAGATGGCACTAACTATCCTTCATCTGAGTCTGGTGTCCATCATTCAGGTCAGATCTCCGGGAGGACATACTACTTCCTATCCCTCACCTGACATCATTCAGGTCAGATCTCTGGGGAGGACATACTACTTCCTATCCCTCACCTGGAGTCATGTGTCCATCATTCAGGTCAAATCTCTGTGGAGGAGATACCATTTCCTATCTCTCACCTGTAGTCAGGTGCCCAGCTCTGAGGTCAGATCCTTGGGGAAGAGATATCTCCAATCCCTAACCTGGAGTCATGTGTCCACCATTCAGGTCAGATCTCCGGGAGGAGATACCACTAACTATCCCTCACCGGACATCATTCAGGTCAGATCTCTGGGGAGAACATACTACTTCCTATCCCTCACCTGGAGTCATGTGTCCATCATTCAGGTCAGATCTCTGGGGAGAACATACTACTTCCTATCCCTCACCTGGAGTCATGTGTCCATCATTCAGGTCAGATCTCTGTAGAGGAGATACCACTTCCTATCCCTCACCTGACATCATTCAGGTCAGATCTCCGGGGAGGAGATACCATTTCCTATCTCTCACCTGTAGTCAGGTGCCCAGCTCTGAGGTCAGATCCTTGAGGAGGAGATACCTCCATTCCTAACCTGCAGTCATGTGTCCACCATTCAGGTCAGATCTCTGTAGAGGAGATACCACTTCCTATCCCTCACCTGACATCATTCAGGTCAGATCTCCGAGAGGAGATACCACTTCGTATCCCTTCCTATCCCTCACCTGACATCATTCAGGTCAGATCTCCGGGGAGGACATCCTACTTTCTAGCCCTCACCTGGAGTCATGTGTCCATCATTCAGGTCAGATCTCTGGGGAGGAGATACCACTTCCTATCCCTCACCTGGAGTGATAGCGCTTCCTATCCCTCACCTGGAGTGATAGCGCTTCCTATCCCTCACCTGGAGTGATAGCGCTTCCTATCCCTCACCTGGAGTGATAGCGCTTCCTATCCCTCACCTGGAGTGATAGCGCTTCCTATCCCTCACCTGGAGTGATAGCGCTTCCTATCCCTCACCTGGAGTGATAGCGCTTCCTATCCCTCACCTGGAGTGATAGCGCTTCCTATCCCTCACCTGGAGTGATACCGCTTCCTAACCCTCCCCTGGAGTGATACCGCTTCCTAACCCTCCCCTGGAGTGATACCGCTCCCTATCCCTCCCCTGGAGTGATACCGCTCCCTATCCCTCACCTGGAGTGATACCGCTTCCTATCCCTCCCCTGGAGTGATAGCGCTTCCTATCCCTCACCTGGAGTGATAGCGCTTCCTATCCGTCACCTGGAGTGATACCGCTTCCTAACCCTCCCCTGGAGTGATACCGCTTCCTAACCCTCCCCTGGAGTGATACTGCTCCCTATCCCTCCCCTGGAGTGATACCGCTCCCTATCCCTCACCTGGAGTGATACCGCTCCCTATCCCTCACCTGGAGTGATACCGCTTCCTATCCCTCCCCTGGAGTGATACCGCTTCCTATCCCTCCCCTGGAGTGATTTCGCTTCCTATCCCTCCCCTGGAGTGATTTCGCTTCCTATCCCTCCCCTGGAGTGATAGCGCTTCCTATCCCTCCCCTGGAGTGATAGCGCTTCCTATCCCTCCCCTGGAGTGATAGCGCTTCCTATCCCTCCCCTGGAGTGATAGCGCTTCCTATCCCTCCCCTGGAGTGATAGCGCTTCCTATCCCTCCCCTGGAGTGATAGCGCTTCCTATCCCTCCCCTGGAGTGATAGCGCTTCCTATCCCTCCCCTGGAGTGATAGCGCTTCCTATCCCTCCCCTGGAGCGATAGCGCTTCCTATCCCTCCCCTGGAGCGATAGCGCTTCCTATCCCTCACCTGGAGTGATAGCGCTTCCTATCCTTCACCTGGAGCGATAGCGCTTCCTATCCCTCCCCTGGAGTGATTGCGCTTCCTATCCCTCACCTGGAGTGATTGCGCTTCCTATCCCTCACCTGGAGTGATACCGCTTCCTATCCCTCACCTGGAGTGATAGCGCTTCCTATCCTTCACCTGGAGTGATAGCGCTTCCTATCCCTCCCCTGGAGTGATAGCGCTTCCTATCCCTCCCCTGGAGTGTTAGCGCTTCCTAACCCTCCCCTGGGGTGATAGCGCTTCCTATCCCTCCCCTGGGGTGATACCGCTTCCTATCCCTCCCCTGGGGTGATAGCGCTTCCTATCCCTCACCTGGAGTGATACCAGGTGTCCAAGTCTGGGTCTTGGATTTCGGGGCAGAGCTTTTAAGGTCAGAACCCTTTGAGATGCGATGTGAGGAGGACGGGGGTTGTTCCCCTTGCGATGATATACTGTTATGGTAGCGCTTTGTGTTTTTTACGGTCTATCCTGCAGAGCACACTGGTCTGTGGCCTGGAAATAATTTTCCGACATCTGTTTTTTATGAAGTGTTTGCTCAGACTGTAACTTGTTCTGATACCTGTCGGCTAATTATTAGCGCTGTAATTTGAGCGCAGTATTTTACGATGGATGTTACTCACCAGCTTCCTTTGGTTGCTGAGGCAGAAGGTGCAGATCTGCTTGGGCTGGCCTGGCTCGGTGTCTCGGTGTTTGGTGCTGGTAGTGGTTGGGTGATGCTGGTAGTAGGGAGCGCTGGTGTGGCAAGGCTGGCCGTCTCCACAAGTTTCTCCCAGTAGTAATACATTTCCTAGGTGGGAGATGTAGCTCGATGCCAGGCGTAGAGTCTCTATTTTGCTCAGCTTGCGGTCTGCGGGCTCCGTGGGAATAAGCGTGCGCAGGGCTGTGAAGGCGTTGTTGACGCTGTTCGTCCTGTCCCTTTCGCGGGCGTTGGCCGTGTGGCGTTGTCGCGGTTCCCGATGCAGTCGTGAACACTTCTTGTCTCCTGTCTTGATGCCCCTGTCCATCGAGTGATGAAAAGCTTTATCGCCGCACTCTGAACTGTCGCTGCCGCTGTCATCGTCGTCGGAAAGCATACTGATGTCGGGGTATAGGAAGCGGGCAGGTGGGGCATGGCGCAGCATCGCAAAGGACATGGTGATGATGCAATGACCACCAAATATTCTTCAAGTTGCTGACCCTTTGCTGTCGCGTCGTCTCGCGTTGTCCACGTCTGTCTTCAGTGACCTTCTCATGTGACCACTATGGTGACCACTGTGGTGACCCTGGGTTGTCCCAGCCTTGTGTCAGCATCCTTGCCTAAGCGCCGTCTCTGCCTGTCCGTGTCCTCGTCTCTCACACGTGTGGAGTGCGTCTGGCGGGGCTGCAACTGTGATTGACTTTTTATAGTGACCCTTGAGAGTGAGTCTGGTCCTCCCTCAGCCGGCAGCAGACACGGGTAGGGGGGGCTCCATCGGAAGCTGGATGAAGGGGGAGGGAGTCCCCAGACGGCTGTGGGATTTAACAGCCTAGACTGGCCTGTGCTGCCTAACGAGACGCAGCCTTAACTCTTCCCCAACATCTGCATCCAGGAGGAGACTTAACGCTTGTGTATCGGGAAAGGAAATCCAGGCCACGAAGTTTCTGTTCAGCAGTCTATTCCTATATGGGGTGACTTACCAGAAACCTGCCACGGGGCCAGAGAACAGAACCTCCTCCTGCTGGGTGACCAACACATGATGCCAGGCTCTGGTCAGCCTACGGGCCATACGGGCCATAGCCCACTATTCTGACCCAGCCATTCTTCCGGGAACCGTGGGCATCATGGTAGACTGAGCCGTGCTGTCAGTGTCCTATATAGACAACTACAGGGCATTCGGAAAGTATTCAGACCCCCTTCACTTATTTCAGGGGTATGTTGCAGTCTGATACTACGGTTGTTTCAATTAATTTTTTTCTCATTAATCTGCACTTGGCACCCCAATAATGACAACGTGACAACAGAATTTAGAAATGTCTGAATTTAAAAAAACCTGAAATCCCAGATTGGCAGAAGTATTCAGACCCTTTACTCAGTACTTTGTTGAAGCTCCTTTTGGCACAATTCCAGCCTGGATTCTTTTTGGGGATGACGCCACAAGCTTTGCACTCTTGGATTGGGGGATTTCCTACCATTCTTTGACCAGTCAGGCTGGATGGGGGGTCGTTGGTTTACAGCCATTTTCAGATCTCAGTAGGGTTGAAGTCAGGGCTCTGGCTGGGCCAATCCAGGACATTTACAGGGTTGTCCCAAAGCCACTCCTGTGTTGTCTTGGATGTGTGCTTAGGATGGTTGTCATGTTGGAAGGTGAACCTTCGGCCCAGTCTGAGGTCCTGACGGCTATGGAACGGGTTTTCGTTGAGGATATCTCTGTACTTTGCTCCATTCAACTTTCCCTCAACCTTGACCAGTTCCCCATTTCCACCCCACAGCTTGATTCTGCCACCATCATGCCTCACTGTTGAGATGGTATTGGGCAGGTGATGAGTGGTGCCTAATTTCCTCCAGACATAACATTTAGAATTCAGGCCAAACAGTTCAATCTTTGCTTCATCGGACCACAGAATCTTGTTCCCCAGAGAGTCCTTCAGGTGCTTTTTTGCAAACTCCAAGTGGTCTTTCATGTGATTTGCACTGAGGAGAGGCATCTGTCCAGCCATTCTGCCATGAAGCCCAGGTGGGTGGAGGGCTGCAGTGATGGTTGTCCTGGAACTTTGTCCCATGTCCACACAGGATCTCTGGAATTCAGTCAAAGTGACCATCAGGTTCTTGGTCACCTCTTTTTCTAAGGCCCTTCTCCCCCGATTTGTTTAGTTTGGCTGGGAGACCAGCTCTTGGAAGAGTCCTAGTTGTGCCAAACTTCTTCCATTTGAGAATTATGGAGGCCACTGTACTCTTGGAAACCTTCAGTGCAGCACACAATTTTTTTGGTCGCCCTCTCCAGATCTGTGCCTTGCAATAATCCTGTCTCTGAGCTCTGCAGGCATTTCGTTTTGACCTCGTGGCTTTTGCTCTGAAACAGTATGCATTGTCAGCTGTGAGGCCTTTTATAGAGAGGCGTGTGCCTTTCCAAATAATGTCCAATCAATGTAATTTACCACAGGTGGCCTCCAATCACGGTGTAGAAACATCTCAGCAACCATCGAGAAATGGGAGTTGCCTGAGCGAAATTTCAAGTGTTGTTGCAAAGGGTCTGAATACTTATACCAATGTGAGATTTCAGTTGCTCCTTTTTCATACATTTGCAAACGTTTCTAAATTTCTGCTTTCACGTTGTCATTCTGGGGTGCTGAGTGTAGGTTCATGGGAAAAAAATAGAAGTTAAACATCTGTAGTATCAGGCTGCAACATAACATTGAAAACCGTGGAGGGGGTCTGAATACTTTCGGAAAGCATTGTATGAGGACTTTGCTCAGAGGAGATTTCCATGGGTCTGTTCTGGATCTGAGACGTGCGGTTCCACCAGGACGATGGACCATTTAAATGCTTAATAGTAATGTGCTGGAGGTTCCTGCACCATATACTCCATTATTGGTTGACCAGTCATGATCTGACCAGGTAACTAGGCCTTCAGTGATGGTGGGCCCCTCTATGGCTGTGGGCACGTCTATAGTACTGCTAGAGGATCTCCCCCTACATGCCATTATCTCTTCATACAATCAGAAATAAAATGTGTCATGACTTTCCTATAATAACATCACTTACCAGGCTGGAGTCAGAGCCAGGCCGCACAAGGTGGCTTCTAGTTGACTTGGCAGAGAACAGAACACGTGTTCACTGCTTCCTAAAACTGCTCGCTGGCTCCTAGATTGGACTTGACTGGCTATTAAACTCTACGTTCTATTCCTCGTATCTCTGGTATCTGTGTCGATGCACTCAGTTCGGGCTCTTCTCTCCGGCAGGACATCCGGAACACAGTGGGGAACATCCCTATGGAGTGGTACAAGGATTTCCCGCACATCGGTTATGACCTGGATGGCAAGAAGATTTTCAAGCCTCTGCAGACGAAGGACCAGCTGGAGGAATTCCTAGACAAGATGGAGAATCCCGATTATTGGTGAGTGTGTGGGGCCTCTTAGAAATCTGGGAACTGTTTGTTTGATATTGTGAGGAAAAGTCTGACCCCGAAGAGTCTCCCCGAAGAGTCTGACCCAGACATTCCAGTGACTGATTGGAGAACATATATAATACATGAAGAGGGATAATGTACAAATTCAATGCTGATTGAGTCCTACAGTAACTGTACGTAGGATCCCAGTGCTGCAAGGCCACCGTGCTGCTCTCTCATCGTGAAGTGACCATTGTCAGCTATTTCCTTCCATCTCTGGGTGGGAAGCTCTGTGATTTGATGATGGGTTGCCATAGTGTCTCCATTGTGCCGGTTTATGTATACAAAGTGCCATGACTCTTCATAAACACAATGTCCATCTTTCTCCAGGAGAACCGTTCATGATAAGAAGACCGGACAGGACATTAAGCTGACTGATGAGCAGGTGGACCTAGTGGAACGGCTTCAACATGGACAGTTTGGGGACACCAAGTATGATCCTTATGAGGTGAGTGCAGTGAAAGCTGCATGTTGGGTGGACATCGCTTGGTGGATTCATGAACCTCCCTGACCCTTCATTCTCCCCTCTCTCCTCAGCCATATGTGGATTTCTTCACACATGAGACCATGATCCATCCTGTGACCAACCGGCCAGCAGACAAACGCAGCTTCATCCCATCCCTGATCGAGAAGGAGAAGGTAAGTGGATGACCTCCCACCTGAGCCATTTCCATGAAAGAAGGTGGTTGGTCTCACCTCATTTCTGGGTACCCATCTTTTGGTGTCTTTGTCTCTCCATCTCTGTGTGTCTTGGGGTGTCCATCCCTTGGTGTCCCTCTGTCTCTTGATGTCTCTCTCTTCCTCTTGGTGTCTCTCCTTCTCTTGGTGTCACTCTTCCTGTTGGTGTCTCTTGGTCTCTCGGTGTCTCTTGGTCTCTCGGTGTCTCTTGGTCTCTCTGTGTCTCTTCGTCTCTTGGTGTCTCTCAGTGTCTCTTCGTCTCTTGGTGTCTCTCTGTCTCTTTGTCTCTCGGTGTCTCTTCGTCTCTTGGTGTCTCTCCGTCTCTCTGTGTCTGTCCGTCTCTCGGTGTCTCTCCGTCTCTGGGTGTCTTTCCGCTTCTGGGTGTCTCTCCGCTTCTGGGTGTCTCTCCGCCTCTGGGTGTCTCTCCGCCTCTGGGTGTCTCTCCGCCTCTGGGTGTCTCTCCGCCTCTCGGTGTCTCTCGGTGTCTCCCGGTCTCTCGGTGTCTTTCCGTGTCTCTCGGTGTCTTTCCGTGTCTCTCGGTGTCTTTCCGTGTCTCTCCGTCTCTCGGTGTCTCTCCGTCTCTCGGTCTCTCTGTCTCTCTCGGTCTCTCTGTGTCTCTCGGTCTCTCTGTGTCTCTCGGTCTCTCTCCGTCTCTCGGTGTCTCTCCGTCTCTCGGTGTCTCTCCGCCTCTGGGTGTCTCTCCGCCTCTGGGTGTCTCTCCGCCTCTGGGTGTCTCTCCGTCTCTCGGTGTCTTTCCGTGTCTCTCGGTGTCTTTCCGTGTCTCTCGGTGTCTTTCCGTGTCTCTCGGTGTCTTTCCGTGTCTCTCGGTGTCTTTCCGTGTCTCTCGGTGTCTCTCGGTGTCTCTCCGTCTCTCGGTGTCTCTCCGTCTCTCGGTGTCTCTGTGTCTCTCGGTGTCTCTGTGTCTCTCGGTGTCTCTCCGTCTCTCGGTGTCTCTGTGTCTCTCGGTGTCTCTCCGTCTCTCGGTGTCTCTGGGTGTCTCTCCGCCTCTGGGTGTCTCTCCGCCTCTGGGTGTCTCTCCGCCTCTGGGTGTCTCTCCGCCTCTCGGTGTCTTTCCGTGTCTCTCGGTGTCTTTCCGTGTCTCTCGGTGTCTTTCCGTGTCTCTCGGTGTCTTTCCGTGTCTCTCGGTGTCTCTCGGTGTCTCTCCGTCTCTCGGTGTCTCTCCGTCTCTCGGTGTCTCTCCGTCTCTCGGTCTCTCTCCGTCTCTCGGTGTCTCTCCGTCTCTCGGTGTCTCTGGGTGTCTCTCCGTCTCTGGGTGTCTCTCCGCCTCTGGGTGTCTCTCCGCCTCTGGGTGTCTCTCCGTCTCTGGGTGTCTCTCCGTCTCTGGGTGTCTCTCCGCCTCTGGGTGTCTCTCCGCCTCTGGGTGTCTCTCCGTCTCTCGGTGTCTTTCCGTGTCTCTCGGTGTCTTTCCGTGTCTCTCGGTGTCTTTCCGTGTCTCTCGGTGTCTTTCCGTGTCTCTCGGTGTCTCTCCGTGTCTCTCGGTGTCTCTCCGTCTCTCGTTGTCTCTGTGTCTCTCGGTGTCTCTGTGTCTCTCCGTCTCTCGGTGTCTTTCCGTGTCTCTCGGTGTCTTTCCGTGTCTCTCGGTGTCTCTCCGTCTCTGGGTGTCTCTCCGCCTCTGGGTGTCTCTCCGCCTCTGGGTGTCTCTCCGCCTCTGGGTGTCTTTCCGTGTCTCTCGGTGTCTCTCGGTGTCTCTCCGTCTCTCGTTGTCTCTGTGTCTCTCCGTCTCTCGGTGTCTCTGTGTCTCTCCGTCTCTCTGTGTCTCTCCGTCTCTCCGTGTCTCTCCGTGTCTCTGTGTCTCTCCGTCTCTCGGTGTCTCTCTGTCTCTCGGTATCTCTCGGTGTCTCTATGTCTGTCTCTGCACGCTCACTCCTCTTTCCACGTCTCCAGGTCTCCAAGTTGGTCCACGCCATAAAGATGGGCTGGATTCGGCCACGGAAGCCACGTGATGACACTCCCGCTTACTATGATCTGTGGGCACAGGAAGATCCTAATGCCATCCTGGGGAGGCACAAGATGCATGTTCCGGCTCCGAAGCTGCTTCTTCCTGGCCATGAAGAGTCCTATAACCCCCCACCGGAGTACCTGATGACTGAGGAGGAGGTGAGCCTATAGCCGAGTGTATGATGAGGACCAAGTATGACCGCCTTGTCCATCGTCTTCAGTGTAATAAAGGGAATCCCCGGCCAGGTTTAGGATGGATTATGGAAGAGAGAACCTTTTATTACTCTTCTCTTTCCCCATCGGGGGAGGGGGGGGGGGTTCTTCTCACATCTTTCCCAAACAGAGAAGAAGGGGGAAACCTCATATTCTAGGAAGAGGTGTCCCCGTCTCAAGTAATATCCCCCAGCATTGGTGTCAGTGGAAGCAGTAATAACCCCCAGCATTGGTGTCAGTGGAAGCAGTAATAACCCCCAGCATTGGTGTCAGTGGAAGCAGTAATATCCCCCAGCATTGGTGTCAGTGGAAGCAGTAATATCCCCCAGCATTGGTGTCAGTGGAAGCAGTAATAACCCCCAGCATTGGTGTCAGTGGCAGGAGTAATAACCCCCAGCATTGGTGTCAGTGGAAGCAGTAATAACCCCCAGCATTGGTGTCAGTGGAAGCAGTAATATCCCCCAGCATTGGTGTCAGTGGAAGCAGTAATATCCCCCAGCATTGGTGTCAGTGGAAGCAGTAATATCCCCCAGCATTGGTGTCAGTGGAAGCAGTAATAACCCCCAGCATTGGTGTCAGTGGAAGCAGTAATAACCCCCAGCATTGGTGTCAGTGGAAGCAGTAATAACCCCCAGCATTGGTGTCAGTGGAAGCAGTAATATCCCCCAGCATTGGTGTCAGTGGAAGCAGTAATATCCCCCAGCATTGGTGTCAGTGGAAGCAGTAATATCCCCCAGCATTGGTGTCAGTGGAAGCAGTAATAACCCCCAGCATTGGTGTCAGTGGAAGCAATAATAACCCCCAGCATTGGTGTCAGTGGAAGCAGTAATAACCCCCAGCATTGGTGTCAGTGGAAGCAATAATAACCCCCAGCATTGGTGTCAGTGGAAGCAATAACCCCCAGCATTGGTGTCAGTGGAAGCAGTAATAACCCCCAGCATTGGTGTCAGTGGAAGCAGTAATAACCCCCAGCATTGGTGTCAGTGGAAGCAGTAATAACCCCCAGCATTGGTGTCAGTGGAAGCAGTAATAACCCCCAGCATTGGTGTCAGTGGAAGCAGTAATAACCCCCAGCATTGGTGTCAGTGGAAGCAGTAATAACCCCCAGCATTGGTGTCAGTGGAAGCAGTAATAACCCCCAGCATTGGTGTCAGTGGAAGCAATAATAACCCCCAGCATTGGTGTCAGTGGAAGCAATAACCCCCAGCATTGGTGTCAGTGGAAGCAGTAATAACCCCCAGCATTGGTGTCAGTGGAAGCAGTAATAACCCCCAGCATTGGTGTCAGTGGAAGCAGTAATATCCCCCAGCATTGGTGTCAGTGGAAGCAGTAATAACCCCCAGCATTGGTGTCAGTGGAAGCAGTAATAACCCCCAGCATTGGTGTCAGTGGAAGCAGTAATAACCCCCAGCATTGGTGTCAGTGGAAGCAGTAATATCCCCCAGCATTGGTGTCAGTGGAAGCAGTAATAACCCCCAGCATTGGTGTCAGTGAGTACAATAATAACCATGCGAGAGTGTTCCAGTACCCTCTGTCTCTATGGTGCCCAATAGCCTGCAGGCCACATGTAGAGGGAAGGCGGGCCTTGTGTTGGGCACCAGGGGTGTAGAAGCTTTGTGGGCGCAGTGTACAGGGATTGGAGGTTCTGATTGGTCTGGATTTATATAAATGTTCCCCCTTCTTTTTCCTCCCCCAGAAACTGGCCTGGGAACAGCAGGACCCTGAAGACAGGAAGTTGCCGTTCCTACCCAAGCATCATGGCAGCCTGCGCGCTGTGCCCGCCTACTCCCGCTTCATCCACGAGCGGTTTGAGCGCTGCCTGGATCTGTACCTGTGTCCTCGGCAGAGAAAGATGAGGGTAGGTGGACGCCGGTGAGACGATCTTCTGAGGAGATTGAGCCTCCCTTCTCTGAAATCTCATTCTTCTCATCCGCAGGTGAATGTGGATCCCGAGGATCTGATCCCCAAACTCCCCCGACCTCGAGACCTGCAACCGTTCCCCACCACACAGTCCATGGTAAGAGCCGCTGCACTACCCGATGGTCTTGTTACCAGTCACAGTCCATCACATGGATTCTTCCTTTCCTGGACTGTACTAGGAACAAGATATCAGAAATCTGGTCTTCTGGAGCCCCCCACCCACCTCAGACTCCGCCTCCATGTGGTACCCAGAGCCCCAGCTTCTCCCATGTGTCTCCTAGACCCATCCTCCTGCCATGGATCCTCTGGAGTCCCCCACCCACCTCAGACTCCGCCTCCATGTGGTACCCAGAGCCCCAGCTTCTCCCATGTGTCTCCTAGACCCATCCTCCTGCCATGGATCCTCTGGAGTCCCCCACCCACCTCAGACTCCGCCTCCACGTGTTACCCAGAGCCCCAGCTTCTCCCATGTGTCTCCTAGACCCATCCTCCTGCCATGGATCCTCTGGAGTCCCCCACCCACCTCAGACTCCGCCTCCACGTGTTACCCAGAGCCTCAGCTTCTCCCATGCGTCTCCTAGACCCATCCTCCTTCCATGGATCCTCTGGAGTCCCCCACCCACCTCAGACTCCGCCTCCACGTGTTACCCAGAGCCTCAGCTTCTCCCATGCGTCTCCTAGACCCATCCTCCTGCCATGGATCCTCTGAAGCCCCCCACCCACCTCAGACTCCGCCTCCATGTGTTACCCAGAGCCCCAGCTTCTCCCATGTGTCTCCTAGACCCATCCTCCTGCCATGGATCCTCTGGAGTCCCCCACCCACCTCAGACTCCGCCTCCATGTGTTACCCAGAGCCCCAGCTTCTACGATGTGTCTCCTAGACCCATCCTCCTGCCATGGATCCTCTGGAGCCCCCCACCCACCTCAGACGTGTTACCCAGAGCCCCAGCTTCTCCCATGTGTCTCCTAGACCCATCCTCCTGCCATGGATCCTCTGGAATCCCCCTCCCAGCTCATACTCCGCCTCCACGTGGTACCCAGAGCCCCAGCTTCTCCCATGTGTCTCCTAGATCCATCCTCCTGCCATGGATCCTCTGGAGTCCTCCCCAGCTACCCCTCCTGGTATCTCTGGAAGCCCCTAGACCCCCTCTCTGTGGGTGTTTGCTAACCTCTTGGCTGTCTCTTGGGTTCCTTGCAGGCTTCCCTTCCTTGAGCCCCCCCTTTCTACTCTGTATGTGGGACTTTCATGGTCCTCTGTGGGTCTCCTGGAGCTCCCACTCCATGGATCTTCTGTGGTCATCCATGGGTCTCCCAGAGCCCTTCCCTCCTTGACACTCCCCCTCTGTAGGTCTTCTGGAACCCGCCTCCCCCCAGCTGTATGGAAGCCCCTCAGCTCCATGCATCTTCCAGAGTCCTCGCCTCCCTTCCATAGGTCCCCCAGAGCCCCTCCCCCTCTATTGGTCTCTTGGAGCCCACCAGCTCCGCCTCCAGTCACACCGTCCGTCTTTCCTCAGGTGTACCGCGGACACACGGATCTGGTACGCTGCATCGGTGTCTCCCCCTCTGGGCAGTGGATTGTCTCAGGTATGTGAGCTGTTTGGCTGTAGTACAGATGCCCCCCCCAGGTCATATCATGTGATCCACTGTATACAATTACCTCCCCCCTCTCCCTCCAGGGTCTGATGACTGCACCCTCAGGTTCTGGGAGGTCAGTACCGGACGCTGCATGAAAACCATCCGCCTGGACGGGGCCATCAAGAGCGTCAGCTGGAACCCGAACGCCACATTGATCCTGGTGGCTGCATGTGTGTGAGTGACTCTTTGGGGCCCTTTATGTGGATTTGGCTCCTAGATGGGGCAGGTTCACCCGGCCTGCCTCACACAGTACTATAGTGATGACTGTCCCTGGATGGGTCCTGATTGGCTGAAGTGTGATGGTAGCATGGAGTCCCCTCCCTTCTCCCCTCCTATCGGCACGCAGTGAGCCTTTTTCAATAAGAAATTCTCCTTTGCAAAGTATATCTCTCTGTGGACTCGATGACATCATCACTGGGTCTCTCTGCCAGTCTCTGCTTTCAGAAAGATCGCGGTTTGCTGGGAGGGACAAGGCAACGGTAGCTTTGAGTCCTAAGTGTGATGTGAAAGAACACATCCCCGGCATCCCTTTAGACATGTCTGCACCTTTCTTTAGACGTTCACTCACCTTCCTGCTGGCCATGGGGCTGTGCAGAATTTAGCTGTGCAATCTGCTGGCCAGTTGCTTGATTACACGCTAACAGAGTGATCAGCAGATTGCACAGCTAACGTCTTCAGCAGCCTGAGGCCAGCAGGGAATAGTATGCATGTGTAAAGGGATATCAAGGATGTGTTTTCCATATAATGCTTGGAAGACCGGGAGGGGGAGGGGGAGGGCAGATTGACAGAAGAGTCAAAAAAATAGTTGTAAGTGGTGGCAAGAGACAGAAAAGATTGGGAGTTGAGGGCTTGATGATGCTTGACGTCTTCCAGGCTGGAAATTAGTTTGGCTTAACATATCAGCAGCTATTCTAATGGTTGTGTTGTAGAGATGGCCGTGTGCGGGGGAAGGTATGGACTGCAGGGTGAGGGAGGAGTTCATCCGTGACCCAAAACTTCTGTCTCCTCCTACAGGGAGCGCTCTGTCATCATTGTGAACCCGGGACTTGGAGACCGCCTACTCTGCAATTCTACAGATCAGCATGTGGGGGCGCACCAACCCCCCGAGGAGGAGAAGCCACAGCCAGTGAAGTGGGAGGCAGTGGAGGGAGCGCAGTATGAAGAGGGAGTCCGCCTACGTATCCAGCATGAGAAGGTACCCCCCCCTCCCCCCGATCACCAGATACACCCCCCCCCCCCGATCGCCCAATACACCCCCCCCCCCCGATCGCCCAATACACCCCCCGAGAACAGCCGCACCCTTCTCTCCTCCGTATCCAGCATGAGAAGGTACCCCCCCCCTCTCCCCCCGATCACCCGATACACCCCCCCCCCCCGATCACCCAATACACCCCCCGAGAACAGCCGCACCCTTCTCTCCTCTGTATCCAGCATGAGAAGGTACCCCCCCCTCTCCCCCCGATCACCCGACACACCCCCCCCGATCACCCAATACACCCCCCGAGAACAGCCGCACCCTTCTCTCCTCTGTATCCAGCATGAGAAGGTACCCCCCCCTCTCCCCCCGATCACCCGATACACCCCCCCCCCCCCCCCCCGATCACCCGATACATCCCCCGAGAACAGCCGCACCCTTCTCTCCTCCGTATCCAGCATGAGAAGGTACCCCCCCCCTCCCCCCGATCGCCCAATACACCCCCCCCCCCCGATCACCCAATACACCCCCCGAGAACAGCCGCACCCTTCTCTCCTCTGTATCCAGCATGAGAAGGTACCCCCCCCTCTCCCCCCGATCACCCGATACACTCCCTCCCCCCCCGATCACCCGATACACCCCCCGAGAACAGCCGCACCCTTCTCTCCTCCGTATCCACCATGAGAAGGTACCCCCCCGATACCCCGATCACCCGATACACCCCCCCCCCCCCCGATCGCCCAATACACCCCCCGAGAACAGCCGCACCCTTCTCTCCTCCGTATCCACCATGAGAAGGTACCCCCCCCGATACCCCGATCACCCGATACACCCCCCCCCCAGAACAGCCGCACCCTTCTCTCCTCTGTATCCAGCATGAGAAGGTACCCCCCCCTCTCCCCCCGATCGCCCAATACACCCCCCCCCCCGATCGCCCAATACACCCCCCGAGAACAGCCGCACCCTTCTCTCCTCCGTATCCACCATGAGAAGGTACCCCCCCCGATACCCCGATCACCCGATACACCCCCCCCCCCCCCAGAACAGCCGCACCCTTCTCTCCTCCATATCCACCATGAGAAGGTACCCCCCCCACCGATACCCCGATCGTCCAATACACCCCCCGAGAACAGCCGCTAATGGAGGAGATGTCCCTCTCTGTTACCCGCCAGTACTGGTAATGGAGGAGATGTCCCCCTCTCTGTTACCCGCCAGTACTGGTAATGGAGGAGATGTCCCCCTCTCTGTTACCCGCCAGTACTGGTAATGGAGGAGATGTCCCTCTCTGTTACCCGCCAGTAGTAGTAATGGAGGAGATGTCCCCCTCTGTTACCCGCCAGTACTGGTAATGGAGGAGATGTCCCCCTCTGTTACCCGCCAGTACTGGTAATGGAGGAGATGTCCCTTTCTGTTACCCGCCAGTACTGGTAATGGAGGAGATGTCCCTTTCTGTTACCCGCCAGTACTGGTAATGGAGGAGATGTCCCTCTCTGTTACCCGCCAGTACTGGTAATGGAGGAGATGTCCCCCTCTGTTACCCGCCAGTACTGGTAATGGAGGAGATGTCCCTCTCTCTGTTACCCGCCAGTACTGGTAATGGAGGAGATGTCCCCCTCTGTTACCCGCCAGTACTGGTAATGGAGGAGATGTCCCCCTCTGTTACCCGCCAGTACTGGTAATGGAGGAGATGTCCCCCTCTGTTACCCGCCAGTACTGGTAATGGAGGAGATGTCCCTCTCTCTGTTACCCGCCAGTACTGGTAATGGAGGAGATGTCCCTCTCTGTTACCCGCCAGTACTGGTAATGGAGGAGATGTCCCTCTCTGTTACCCGCCAGTACTGGTAATGGAGGAGATGTCCCTTTCTGTTACCCGCCAGTAGTATTAATGGAGGAGATGTCCCCCTCTGTTACCCGCCAGTACTGGTAATGGAGGGGATGTCCCTTTCTGTTACCCGCCAGTAGTAGTAATGGAGGAAGTTGCTCTCTGGATCCCAGTAAGTCTGTTTTTCGGCATTGCAGGCGGTGAAGCAGGTGACGTGGCACGGTCGGGGGGATTACTTCGCGGTTGTCATCCCGGATAACGGGAACTCGCAGGTTCTCATACACCAGCTGAGCCGGAGGCGGAGCCAGAACCCGTTCCGGAAGAACAAGGGGCAGGTCCAGCGGGTTCTCTTTCACCCGGCCCGCCCCTTCTTCTTCGTCGCCACCCAGAGGTGTGTCCGCGTCTACAATCTGCTGAAACAGGAACTCGCCAAGAAACTGATGGCCAACTGCAAGTGGGTGTCCAGCATCGCCGTCCACCCTGCGGGTGAGTCCGGGGGAGGGGCTGTTGTACACCTCATGGGGGAGTCCGGGGGAGGGGGGGTTATTGTACACCCCGCGGGTGAGTCCGGGGGAGGGGCTATTGTACACCCTGCGGGGGAGGGGCTATTGTACACCCCGCGGGGGAGTCCGGGGGAGGGGCTATTGTACACCCCGCGGGGGAGTGGCTATTGTACACCCCGCGGGGGAGTCCGGGGGAGGGGCTATTGTACACCCCGCGGGGGAGGGGCTATTGTACACCCAGCGGGGCAGTCCGGGTGAGGGGCTGTTGTACACCCCGCAGGGGAGGGGCTATTGTACACCCCGCGGGGGAGGGGCTATTGTACACCCCGCGGGGGAGGGGCTATTGTACACCCCGCGGGGGAGGGGCTATTGTACACCCCGCGGGGGAGGGGCTATTGTACACCCCGCGGGGGAGGGGCTATTGTACACCCCGCGGGGGAGGGGCTATTGTACACCCCGCGGGGGAGGGGCTATTGTACACCCCGCGGGGGAGTCTGGGGGAGGGGCTATTGTACACCCCGCGGGGGAGTCCGGGGGAGGGGCTATTGTACACCCCGCGGGGGAGTCCGGGGGAGGGGCTATTGTACACCCCGCGGGGGGAGTCCGGGGGAGGGGCTATTGTACACTGCACGGGGGAGTCCGGGGGAGGGGCTATTGTACACCCTGCGGGGGAGGGGCTATTGTACACCCTGCAGGGGAAGTCTGGGGGAGGGGTTATTGTACACCGTGCGGGGGGGAGGGAACATGTGAGGGGTGACTGTGGGGGATGGGAGTAGGATTGCTGTACCTCCCAGATTTTGGGGTCCTGCGGGGCGACTGTACATGAAATGTTTGCCCCTCCCCCTCTCATCGATTCCCTGCGGGACTTCACACATGTACATGGGGGGGGGATGGGGGGTCTCTGCAGGACTGGAGGGGCCCCGGTGTGGTGGGGGACCTTCTAATGCCGTCTGTTCTGTTGTCTTCAGGTGACAACCTGATCTGTGGGAGTTATGACTCCAAGCTGGCGTGGTTCGATATGGACCTGTCCACCAAACCCTACAAAGTGCTGAGGTGAGACCCCTCCCACCTGACTCCTCCTACTCTCTGCTCCTCCTACCTGACTCCGCCTACTCTCTGCTCCTCCCTTCCTACCTGACTCCGCCTACTCTCTGCTCCTCCCCTCCTACCTGACTCTCTGCCCCTGTGCTGTGCTCCTACTTGACTCTGCCTACTCTCTGCCCCTGTGCTCCTCCTACCTGACTCCGCCTACTCTCTGCCCCTGTGCTCCTCCTACCTGACTCCGCCTACTCTCTGCTCCTGTGCTGTGCTACCTGACTCCGCCTACTCTGCTCCTGTGCTCCTCCTACCTGACTCCGCCTACTCTCTGCTCCTGTGCTCCACCCTTCCTACCTGACTCCGCCTACTCTCTGCTCCTGTGCTCCTCCTACCTGACTCCGCCTACTCTCTGCCCCTGTGCTCCTCCTACCTGACTCCGCCTACTCTCTGCCCCTGTGCTCCTCCTACCTGACTCCGCCTACTCTCTGCTCCTGTGCTGTGCTCCTACCTGACTCCGCCTACTCTCTGCTCCTGTGCTGTGCTCCTACCTGACTCCGCCTACTCTGCTCCTGTGCTCCTCCCTTCCTACCTGACTCCGTCTACTCTGCTCCTCCCCTCCATTCCCTCTCCGCTTGTGATGGTGTTTCTGTGTCATGATGGCGGTGATTGGATTTGTGTATGTGTGGAGGTGATGATGAAGATGATGATGGTATTTGTGTCCATGTCTGGTGGTGAGGAGGAGGATGATGATGATGATATTTGTGTCCATGTCTGGTGGTGGTGAGGAGGAGGATGATGATGATATTTGTGTCCATGTCTGGTGGTGAGGAGGAGGAGGATGATGATGATGATATTTGTGTCCATGTCTGGTGGTGAGGATGATGATGATGATATTTGTGTCCATGTCTGGTGGTGGTGAGGAGGATGATGATGATATTTGTGTCCATGTCTGGTGGTGAGGAGGAGGATGATGATGATATTTGTGTCCATGTCTGGTGGTGAGGAGGAGGAGGATGATGATATTTGTGTCCATGTCTGGTGGTGAGGAGGAGGAGGAGGATGATGATGATAATATTTGTGTCCATGTCTGGTGGTGAGGAGGAGGAGGAGGATGATGATAATATTTGTGTCTATGTCTGGTGGTGAGGAGGATGATGATGATATTTGTGTCCATGTCTGGTGGTGAGGAGGAGGAGGAGGATGATGATGATGATATTTGTGTCCATGTCTGGTGGTGAGGAGGAGGAGGATGATGATGATATTTGTGTCCATGTCTGGTGGTGAGGAGGAGGAGGATGATGATGATATTTGTGTCCATGTCTGGTGGTGAATATGATGATGATGATGATATTTGTGTCCATGTCTGGTGGTGAGGAGGAGGAGGATGATGATGATGATATTTGTGTCCATGTCTGGTGGTGAGGAGGATGATGATGATATTTGTGTCCATGTCTGGTGGTGAGGAGGAGGATGATGATATTTGTGTCCATGTCTGGTGGTGGTGAAGATGATGATGATATTTGTGTCCATGTCTGGTGGTGGTGAGGAGGAGGAGGAGGAGGATGATGATGATATTTGTGTCCATGTCTGGTGGTGAGGAGGAGGATGATGATGATGATATTTGTGTCCATGTCTGGTGGTGGTGAGGAGGAGGATGATGATGATGATATTTGTGTCCATGTCTGGTGGTGAGGAGGAGGAGGATGATGATGATGATGATGATATTTGTGTCCATGTCTGGTGGTGGTGAATATGATGATGATGATATTTGTGTCCATGTCTGGTGGTGAGGAGGAGGAGGATGATGATGATGATGATGATATTTGTGTCCATGTCTGGTGGTGGTGAGGAGGAGGAGGAGGAGGATGATGATGATGATATTTGTGTCCATGTCTGGTGGTGGTGAGGAGGAGGAGGAGGATGATGATGATATTTGTGTCCATGTCTGGTGGTGGTGGTGAAGATGATGATGATGATGATATTTGTGTCCATGTCTGGTGGTGAGGAGGATGATGATGATATTTGTGTCCATGTCTGGTGGTGAGGAGGAGGAGGATGATGATGATGATATTTGTGTCCATGTCTGGTGGTGAAGATGATGATGATATTTGTGTCCATGTCTGGTGGTGAGGAGGATGATGATGATGATATTTGTGTCCATGTCTGGTGGTGAGGAGGATGATGATGATGATATTTGTGTCCATGTCTGGTGGTGAGGAGGATGATGATGATGATATTTGTGTCCATGTCTGGTGGTGAAGATGATGATGATATTTGTGTCCATGTCTGGTGGTGGTGAAGATGATGATGATATTTGTGTCCATGTCTGGTGGTGAGGAGGAGGAGGATGATGATGGTATTTGTGTCCATGTCTGGTGGTGGTGAGGAGGAGGAGGATGATGATGATGATATTTGTGTCCATGTCTGGTGGTGATGATGATGGTATTTGTGTCCATGTCTGGTGGTGGTGGTGAGGAGGAGGATGATGATGATATTTGTGTCCATGTCTGGTGGTGGTGAAGATGATGATGATGATATTTGTGTCCGTGGTCTTGCAGGCACCACAAGAAGGCCCTGCGGTCGGTGGCGTTCCATAGGCAGTACCCGCTCTTTGCCTCGGGTTCAGACGATGGCAGCGTTATAGTTTTGCCATGGAATGGTCTACAAGTAAGTGACTGGTCTGTGCACACGCTCTGCACATGTATGTAGTATGTTCCTCTGACACGTTCCTCTGTGCCTGCAGTGATCTCCTCCAGAATCCTCTGATTGTGCCGGTGAAGGTTCTGCGTGGACATGAGATCACGCGTGATCTGGGCGTTTTGGATGTGGTCTTTCACCCAACCCAGCCCTGGGTCTTCTCATCAGGAGCTGACGCCACCATCAGGCTGTTCACGTAATTCCACCCTCCGCCGAGCCGTCCTTGGAGCACGAGGACCATTCAGCGATGGCGGACAGAGCCGCTCGGGAACCTGGAGGACAGTGTGATGGACTACACCCTCTGGTGGAAGCATGCTGGGACTTGTGGTTCTACATTCGCTATGAGGGCCTGAGCAGTGCCTTGTATATATGATGTCTGTCTGAGGCCTCAGATTTTATAATAAAGCCAATGGTGTGTCTGAGCTAAGTGACCTGTGATGGGAGGGGGGCCCCAACGTGGCTGTAGGGATCCTCGTCTGTTGGTGATGGGAGGGGGGGCCCCAACGTGGCTGTAGGGATCCTCGTCTGTCGGTGATGGGAGGGGGGGCCCCAACGTGGCTGTAGGGATCCTCGTCTGTCGGTGATGGGAGGGGGGGCCCCAACGTGGCTGTAGGGATCCTCGTCTGTCGGTGATGGGAGGGGGGGCCCCAAGTGGCTGTAGGGATCCTCGTCTGTCGGTGATGGGAGGGGGGGCCCCAACGTGGCTGTAGGGATCCTCGTCTGTCGGTGATGGGAGGGGGGGCCCCCAACGTGGCTGTAGGGATCCTCGTCTGTCCGGTGATGGGGAGGGGGGCCCCCAACGTGGCTGTAGGGATCCTCGTCTGTCGGTGATGGGAGGGGGGGCCCCCAACGTGGCTGTAGGGATCCTCGTCTGTCGGTGATGGGAGGGGGGGCCTTAACGTGGCTGTAGGGGTCTTTGTTGGTGATGGGAGGGGGGCCCCAACGTGGCTGTAGGGGTCCTTTTCTGTCAGTAATGGGAGGGGGGGGCCCTAATGTGGCTGTAGGGGTCTTTGTCGGTGATGGGAGGGGGGCCTTTGATATTTCTGTGGGAGTCCTTGTCTGTTGGTGATATGGGAGGGGCCCCTGATGTGGTGGGGGGCACTACTGACTGCACTCTGGAATAAACATTCCCATTCTGATTCATTGCTTTAAGTTACAGATGTATATGCAGCCAGGGGCCAGGACTTCACTGACTGCATGCTTGCTCAGAGTACATGACTGAGGAAGTACTGAAGCCAGCGACAGCCAGGCACCCGGCATTCTCAGCCGGTCAGCAGTATTAGGAGACATTGGAGCATTGCTTGTGTTGGCCGGTTTCCAGTTCTACCCGGAAGACCGTCTGTATTCTCATGAGGCCGGGGCCCACCACCGTCTGTATTCTCATGAGGCCGGGGGCCCACCCACCGTCTGTATTCTCATGAGGCCGGGGGCCCACCCACCGTCTGTATTCTCATGAGGCCGGGGGCCCACCCACCGTCTGTATTCTCATGAGGCCGGGGGCCCACCCACCGTCTGTATTCTCATGAGGCCGGGGGCCCACCCACCGTCTGTATTCTCATGAGGCCGGGGGCCCACCCACCGTCTGTATTCTCCATGAGGCCGGGGGCCACCCACCGTCTGTATTCTCATGAGGCCGGGGGCCCACCCACCGTCTGTATTCTCATGAGGCCGGGGCCCACCCACCGTCTGTATTCTCATGAGGCCGGGGCCCTAGTCTGAAATCACATTTGTACTAGAACGAGTCTTCAGCCAGTGCCTGCGGGTTGAAGAATCCTCATAAAGTGAACAAAAAAATCTCCTTTTACCTCTTCAACTGAGCCAAGTCCTCCATCATTGGTGTTCCCCCTCCCAGCCACTGCAGCTCACAGGTTTAGGGTTGTTTAGGCAGAAATCAGTGGGTGGAGCAAGGTGCTGATTGGCCAGCTTACAGCCTTGTGAAAACCACAGTGACAATGCTGATCGCCACACCCCTAATGTAGTGCAAGCACCGCCTCCATGCGAGTGACAACTCTGCTCTGAATTCGGGAGCAGAGCAGCAGCTGTTGTCACCTAGTCACAGGAAGCTGCATTAGGTGACTCCACTGGCAGAGTCTGCAAGGGGGCTAAAAACTGCAGATTTGGGATTCTATGGTTGGATATGAGGCTGAAATCTAATAATTTCCAGTAATTGTCCTCTAATGTTCACTGGTGGTAGTTGGGTCTGATGTCTCCCAGCCCTTCTGGGTGCTGCTGCCATTGGTGGACCGAGAAGTTCTGTCCGCAGTCAGGAAGGTCCTCAGGGATGGTTATGTCCCACCACACGAGGCTCAGCCCGGCTCTGAAACCTCTAGAAAGGTTGATATGATATCAATATTTCACTTAGTGAACATTCCGGTGTCAGGGTGGCATCATCTTTGGCCAGAGATAACGTCCTTCCACATTGTGTCCTATTGGTCCATCCACCACTCAGTTTATACCCTCCCACCCACACTATGGGCCTTCCACTCAGGTCCTCCTTTTGGGTACCAAGACTTGGAAGTCCCTTTCTATTCTACAGCTCTTCTAGATTCTTCCTTTCTTTGGATGTTGGTGCTGCTCTCTGTCTGGCAGAGGACATCCTCTGCTCCACCTTCTTCCATGTGGTTGGATGTTAATTTTTCTCTCATCTCTAATGGAAGATGTCCTCTGCTCAGCCGCCTTCTATGCAGTTTGGATGTCGGATCTGTTCTAATCACTGCCAGAAGGTTCTGTAAGAGGTTGGATGTCGGTTCTGCTCTCATCTCTAGTGGAGGACATCCTCTTGCTCCACCTTCAATGAGGTTAGATGTCAGTTCTGCTCTTCGTGCTGGTGGAAGATGTCCTCTGCTCCGCCTTCTTCTATGAAGTTGGATGTCAGTTCTGCTCTCATCTCTAGTGGAGGACATCCTCTACTCGGCCGCCTTCAATGCAGTTTGGATGTCGGATCTGCTCTAATCACTGATAGAAGACTCACCTTCTTCAAAGAGGTTGGATGTCGGTTCTGCTCTCATTCTCTAGTGAAGGATGTCTTCTGCTCCACCTTCTATGAGGTTGGATGTCAGTTCTGCTCTCCTTGCTTGTGGAAGATGTCCTCTGCTCCACCTTCTTCTATGAGGTTGGATGTTGGCTCTGCTCTCATCTCTAGTGGAGGACATCTTCTGCTCCATCTTCTATGAGGTTGGATGTTAGTTCTGTTATCCTTGCTGGTGGAAGATGTGCTCTGCCCACCTTCTTCTATGCGGTTGGACGTTGTTTTTGCTCTCATCTCTGGCAGATGTCCTCTTCCCAGGCACCTTCTATGAGGCTGGATATCGGTTCTGCTCTCATTGCTATTGGAGGACTTCCTCTGCTCTGCCTTCTTCTATGAGGTGTCAGAGTTCCATGCACTGTGCTGTTTTCAGAGCTCCTCTGTTAGGGGCAGGTATTGTAATTCAGAAGGCATTGTGCAAGTGGAAGGGTTTTCAACACTGGGTCTAATTCCTTGCAGGCCTGACCTTCCCTCCCCCCTCCTCCCCTCTTGTGTCAGCTATTCTGGGTCTGCCTGGAGGCTTCTCACACTTTGTTGGGTTTATAATTTGGGGTTTCCTTTTCTCTTCAGTTACTTTTTTTTTTTTTGCTCCTCCTTTCCTGCCTCATCCAAAAAGACCAATCACAGGTCAAGGAATTTGTAAAGTTACAATAAACTATATCCAGACGTCAGACACCTACATGACCCCAGATTCCAATACACAACACAAACTTGTATTCATAGACATCTGCTAGGGTGGTTACAGGCCGTTACCTAAGTGCTTGG